>NC_085878.1:48853280-49153280 GCF_034702125.1 Engraulis encrasicolus
ATATATAACAATGACAGGAATCAGGATTGTTGTAATTGTCTGTTTTTTAATTCCTACAGACAGGAAACACAATCATGAAACGCCAGAAAAGTACACAGCCTTTCTCTCTGATGAACGTGGGACAGGGGTGGAGTGCGCTAAGCAGGTGTGGAACTCCTGGAATACTTCACTGCATCCCTGCAACCCTGACCACACTTGGTATGCCCCACCTCCCCACACACACACAAACAGACACACTCCTACTAAACACACTCCTGCCAAACACACTTATGTACAGACATGCAACTCTACTCACACTCTGGGTTTAGGAGAGATCATGTGACCTGTGGTGGCTTGGCTCTGAACACTGTCCCGTGGTTGTGTCCCAACCATCTCTATGCTTATTGCCCTCATGATGCTCTTCACACAGAGAAAGTCAATACTTGGTGACGCTCAACCATAGAGAGTACATTAACATTGTTATGTACTCTCAATGTGCTCAACTCCAAATGGGTGCATCAGTGTCCCTCCATCACCTCGGTTGGTGCTACAACCTGCTTATGAACAAACAGTTGTCACCACTATTGTGCCGTTTACCTGTACACAGACCTAAACACTTGAGTTTGGATCACAAAACACACAGACACAGATGCGTAACAGAACAGAACCTCATGTTGTACAGGCGGTGCAGAGGAGTCTCAGTAGCAATAGCTATTTACTGGTTCACTTCACATAGCTGTATGTAGTGAAGAGAACACTGTCATTATTTTGGCTGGAGTAAACTGTGTGAATGTGTGAAAGTAAATGTTAATGTCCTGTGTATCAACTGTGTCAATGCACCCATCCTGTTCCCCCTGCTGTCCACACCCAACCCTGTTTCATCAGTGAAAGACGGAAAAGGAAGATAAGGCCTTCAAATCACAGTAACTATGCTTTGTCCCACCCCCAACCCCAACCCTGCCACACCCCAACTCCCCCATTCGATCCCCCAAAAGCCCCCTGAACCCCAATGAGAATCCCATCAAGCATTCAATCTCCATCATATCAGTGGGAAGATGCAACAGCCCCCCCACCCGCCTCCAGAAAAAAAAACCCTCCACTCTCCAGTATAGACCCCCAATTCAATCCCACTTCCTTAAAGGGACACTGTGTGAGATTTTTAGTTGTTTACTTCCAGAATTCATGCTGCCCATTCACTAATGTTACATTTTTCATGAATAGTTACCACCAGCATCAAATTCATTCAGCAAGTATTCATTATGACTGGAAAAATTGCATTTTTCATACATGAAAAGGGGGATCTTCTCCATGGTCCGCCACTTTGAATTTCCAAAAATAGCCATTTTAGCTGCAAAAATGACTGGACCATATTAGAAAATATTTGTTTATTACCGGTACTTAGTAAATTTTCATGTAAAGATCAAATAGGCAATAGGCATCCCAGTTTCAATGAGCAGCATAGTTGTAGTACCTTTTTTGACCATTTCCTGCACAGTGTCCCTTTAACAACACCCCCCCTCCCCCCCAACCCCATTGAGAATCCAGAGAAAGCGTGTGAGTCTAACAGTGCATTGAAAATAAAAAATGACATAAAATCACACCTCGCTCATGTGTAAACCTGCTCTGACGGGGAATGCATGGGGAGTAGGGTGCAATCTAGAAAAGCATAAACAAAAAAACAGCAAATACATTACAAGAAAAAACAAAAAAACAGAACCATTTTTGTTCACAGACAAGGGTTGGTCTGCATTGTTATGATCTGATTTAAAGACAAGCGCTTTGTACTAATGACTGTATATTAGAATGGACACCAAGAACACCAACAGATTTGACACATTTTTAACAAGCCATGTGATATTGAATGTTTCTGATTGGTAATTCCGAATTAGGAAATGTGTTTTTTGGTTGCAAAATTTAGAGTTGATTTAAATACCTTGAACCTATGTCCAGAGAATATACAGCCATTGGTTCAAATGGTTCAAATAAACACGTGACAGCTTTCTAGCCACCCTCTGGTTCGGCCATTTAGCAAAACCAGAAGCGTATTTCCTGGTGTCACCCATGATGCGATTCGATCCAATCCTCCGTTTGCTTCTCTGCTTAAGTGTTTTAAAAAATATTCACATTGCCATCACCACGGTGGCCGTAGTCCAGAGTCTGCATGGTGAAGAGAGAGAGAGAGTGTGTGTGTGTGTGGTTTGAGTTTTTACGTAAGTGTAAGTGTGTGTGCGTGCAGATGTTTGTCTGCACATGTGTCTGTGTATGCGTTTCTGCTTATGTCACATATAGTGTATGTACATGTACTGTTTGTTTGTTTGTTTGTTTGTGTGTGTGTGTGTGTGTGTGTGTGTGTGTGTGTGTGTGTGTGTGTGTGTGTGTGTGTGTGTGTGTGTGTGTGTGTGTGTGTGTGTTTAAAGGCGTTGCCTCAGTAGAAGCGCTTGTTGCGCTCCTGTCGTTTCTGGAAGACGACGGCTCCCACTACAGCACACACCACGATGCCCAGCAGAGCACACAGCAGCAGCAGGAAGACCTTCCAGCCCGTCAGTGGAGTGCCACGGAAGTTACCCGTCGGGTCGTCAATGTTGTCTGGGGAAGCAGAGAGAGAGGAGACAGAGGAGGTTAAAAACAGTGTCAAAAGTAAAGTAAAAGTCCAAAAAAAAGAAACCGTTTCCCTCCAACACAGGTAACTTATCTGAGTAAAAAGTACACCTGTGTAATTGTCTTATAATCAGCGGACTCAGCTCTGGTTAGCTCATGTTTGTGGTGGGTTTGTGGTGAGTATAATGGGGTAAATTGTGTAAAAGCTACTGTATGCAATATCATGTGGTAGTGTTGTACGTACACCATGAATTTACTTTTCGTTTTACTTTTGACACCTCTGGAACTTAAAATGGCATACGCAGCACAGGGCAGAAGCCGAAAAAAAACCCAGCTTTATGATGTCCTCGATTGTAAGTCGCTCTGGTTCAAAAAGCGTCTGCCAAATGCAATGTAATGTAATGTAATGTAATATAATCTGGTCTGCTTGCAAACTGAAAATTAGCCTAATATGAAGACTTGACAGAGCCACGCGTTTGAATGTTTTATTGGTTTGGAATCAAGTGGACCCCATGATACATCCAGGAGAATGAAACCGTGTTCGTTCCACTACATCAATAACTACCTTGCAATTCAACTCCACCTATTATTCCTATGCAAGACCTCTTTTTAGGTCTCAGTCTGGCGGATTCTGTACACACCCACGTTCAAACCAGTTCAATAAAAAACAACAAACCAAACAACTCTACAAGGGTTTGGTTCAAATTGAGTGCCTGGTGTGTGGAGAGGCCCTTTCAGACACCTTCCAGGCCAGGACAGAGCGTGTACCTTTAGGGGACTTTAGCAGGCTGACGCTGGGCTCGATCTTGGTCCAGTCCAGGCTCTCCTCATCTGCAGAGTGGGTCACCATCAGCTGGTACAACTTCATGGAGATGATGTCATGGTTATCTGCCAATCACACGAGAGAGAGAGAGAGAGAGAGAGAGAGAGAGAGAGAGAGAGAGAGACAGAGAGAGAGAGAGAGAGAGAGAGAGAGAGAGAGAGAGAGAGAGAGAGAGAGAGAGAGAGAGAGAGAGAGAGAGAGAGAGAGAGAGAGAGAGAGACAGAGAATCCAACAGGAACAGAGATGATTCAACAGAATAGAACTTATTTTTCCTCCACAAGAACAATGTAGATGTAGGCTTGATGTAGATGTATGATGTAGATGTATGTACAGTAGATAGAAAGCATCTCACTCATTAAAAGCATGCACGTGTAGAAAGTATAAAATGAAGGGACATGCCAAAGTACATTTACCTTTTCAACTAGGAAGACTAGAAAGGATTCATAGCACATAGTATTCCTCTAACAGGGTATATACCCTATCTCCCAATGGCCTTGATTCTGTTGCTTGTGGGCTATCTAGCCCTCTGTGTTTGCCTTCCCCATTCATGCCTTTGTAATCAGTGAAAAGCCACGCTGGATATGCTTATCAAGCCTCACATTGTGCATGTCTCTGAAAAGCATGTTGATATGAAACACTGCCATGTTGCTCAGACTGTGCTCATTTAGTTGCAGGACGTTTTCCTTGGTTGTATTGCTGTTGTTGTAATTTTCCCATTTTACATGTGTACTTTTGACAGGCGAAAAGACCGATAAAGTAGTGTTTTAAGTTTATGTGTGTCAGACAGAAAGTTAGTGTGTGTGTGTGTGTGTGTGTGTGTGTGTGTGTGTGTGTGTGTGTGTGTGTGTGTGTGTGTGTGTGTGTGTGTGTTCCTTTTGCTGTTCATACCTGATAGGTCTCCCGTGGCAGCAGAGGCTCCAAAGTAGTAGCCAGTGGGCAGCCGCACTCCTCCGATGTCTATGCACTCCTTCCACTCATTCTTGTCATCCACATCCACCATCACCTGACCAACCACACACACGCACACACAATAAGGCCACGTTAACGTCGACACACGACCTCAACACTCTTGTTAAATCCTAGCTTACCACAGAAGCATTTACATTACGCACAATTTCTATAGCCAACGTCCTCGCCAGAATAGGCGAACATAATAGAACATAATAATATGGTCCTCAATCTGAATAGAGCTTTTCTTATCTGTCCTCTACTTGCATACATTATTATACTGATTGCTGATACATTGCTGATGGTGGTTGACAATCCAAGGTCAAGCAGTGGAATTACTTTTACATATTATACTCTGCCCTATTCTGAAGGTCATATGACATTATAGTGTAGTGTCTGTGGTATTGAAAACATGTGATAGGGAAAGTGATTCCACAAAATGGAAGCTTCTTGGCACTGTTTGCCAGTACGACATTAAGCCCTTCTATAAATGTAGCTATTTCAATTTACAGTCTATTGGCAAAAATAAATAGAATCCATTGAAAGAACTATTTACTGTACATGTGATGTGACTCAATAGGAGAACTATGTATGTTGGTGACTGTGAAGATCAATGTTTTCATTGCTCAGGCAACAAACTTTACACCAGGGGAAATTTGAGTGGCTCAACAACAATTGCATGCATCACAAAAAGCATGCATTGTTACAACAGATAGCAGGAAGGCCAATTGACAAATCACAAAACAGTCATAACAGATATAGTGAAATTGCCCATACATACACATTGTAAAAGTTAGCTCAAGGGCCCTTAAACAATTTTAATCAAACAACGAGTCTAGAAATCCTGTTACTCGAACACTCCTGCTTGAAGGAATAGTACAGATTTTTTGTTGTTCCTACTGTGTCCATCACGCAGATTGAGGTGTAGTGTCTGTGCATGCTTTCGGCCGTTTAATTCTGGAATAATTTCCTTCACACAGACACAGGAACAGTAGGAATTGTGGCTCTCACATACCGTGAGTCGGCCCTTGGAGTAGCGGATGGCCAGGTAGGTGTCGTGCTCCTTGTTGCGGATCTCAGCAGAGCACCCTCCCAGCTCTGTGGGACGCCCGTCTTTACCGTGGTCATACGGCACCGTGCCGTTACTCACCATCGCAGAGATGTAGGGAAACGACCTCTTGGATGCGGAAAAAGGAGGAGTGGGGGAAAATGACAAGTTAGATGTCATCATCAGCCAGAAAATGACAATAGGAATAATGAAGATAAAAAATAAAAAAAGAAATAAAAAAAGAAATAATGAAGATGCTGCAGGTTCTGCTTCATTAAGTGATGTGACCTTTCAGCTCCCTGGCTTTCTTTAAAATTGACTACCAGAGTTCGTAGTTTAAAAAAGGCCAAACAGCTGAAATGTCATTTCATTTAATAAAACCATTGAGCAGAGTGTGTGCCATCTTCATTATGTTTATGTTTACATTATGTTTGAACTATGCCAGTAGCCAGCACCTCACCAAAGACATTGACATTTGATAAGTTCTTTCTTTACATCCTCAGCAGGCAAAAGACAGTTTTCACACGGGCTATATTGGTTAGTGTGATTCAAGTCATTTATCCAGGTTATGGTACTCTGAGCAGGCAAGCAAAAAAGTAATGTAAGCAAGCTAACAAGTCCATTTGCTTACAACTTGGCTGCTTTGACAAGCGATAAAACGTAAATATCTAAAGCGGGGACCTGAAAGTTGAACACGCCTCATGACTTGTGATCCCAAGATGACAGAAAAAACATATTTAAAAAACAGCAAAAAAAAAAAACATAGTGGTACCAAAAAAGTAAAACAGTGAGAGTGTATAACCCTTGCAGTTATTTGTTACATCTAAAACATCTAAAAATAAAATACGAATGAGTAACAAAAAACCCCACAAAACAAAAGTCACTGAAAAGGCCTTGCTTAAAAAGCCAACAGAGGATGAAGCAGAAAGGCAACAAGGGTGAATAACAGTGATGGCGTTCGAATACAAAAAGAACAGTTCATCAACTCACTTCAGAGGTGTCGTCATTAGGGTAGGTATCTAGTACTATAGCCAGCCCATAGAAGTGGGCTATGCTGCCATAAACGGGCCCTGTGGACAGAAAGTTATCTGTGAGCCCATGCATAGACCGCACAGGCAAAAGCACTCGCACACACACTTACATCCATGCCGTGGAGGTCATTGCGGAAGGTATCCAAAAAAAGAGCCAAGCCAGCAAAATGATCCTGATTTCCAAACACTGGGCCTAAACAAAGGGGTGAGGGAGTGGAGGGAATGTAAATAAACAACACACAAACTATAAACAAAAACAAGGATATGATGTGGAATAAATATAGAAATGAAATGTAGCATAAGCGACACAAAGCAAGCAATGCATGCAGGTAAGGGAAAGGACTGCTCAACATGCTTACAGAAATGAAGAATAGAGAAGAGAAGAGAAGAGAAGAGAAGAGAAGAGAAGAGAAGAGAAGAGAAGAGAAGAGAAGAGAAGAGAAGAGAAGAGAAGATGGCAAAAGACGACAGAAGAGAAGAGAAGAGAAGAGAAGAGAAGAGAAGAGAAGAGAAGAGAAGAGAAGAGAAGAGAAGAGAAGAGAAGAGAAGATGGCAAAAGACGACAGAAGAGAAGAGAAGAGAAGAGAAGAGAAGAGAAGAGAAGAGAAGAGATGGCAAAAGACGAAAGAAGAGAAGAGAAGAGAAGAGAAGAGCAGAGCAGAGAAGAGAAGAGAAGAGAAGAGAAGAGAAGAGACTGTAGTGTAAATTCCATCCTTTACCTGGGTGCAGCCTCTCCTTAGTGTACCACAGAGCAATGCCGTCTCCATGAAGGTTCTTCTTCCCCGACCCGTGCACTTTAAAATGCACATGCATCTCCCAGTCCTTGAGAAAGCAGGGCTATGCACACACACAAGAAACAGTCAGATACAAATACTAAATGGCCTCTGTGTTGTGACTTCTGCACCCTCGAAAGTTGAGGAAGGGGGATCTTACACACTGTACTGTACTGTACTTTGAGGGTAGTGCACGTCATCGGCTTTCGATCCCTCCTCGTTCTCTAATTGACTACCTTTCATTGACTCAGGCCCGTTTTTCGTGGAGAAGCCATGCTGTCTTTTCCCTGCCTACATAGCTTGTAGCGTAGAAATTTCATGCTTTGACTGTCATTACACTCGCACCAATATTATAGTAGACAATGGGTCACCATATGAGGGGAGGTCATTTTGACACATGGGAAACTTCACTCTGATCGCCCAAGTCATGAAAATATGTGCCATCTTTTTATGACAAGATGTTTATTATGTTGGCCACGCTATCCCCGTCAGTAAAATATCAAATGTCGGGAAGCCGTGTGCAAAAACACAAGCTCAGTCATAGATGTGTGGGCTATCACAGTTATCACAGACAAATTGAGAGGTAGAATGTAAAATCTATGGTTAAACCATTGATGCCTGATGTTGCGTTGTGCAACATTGGCCCTGGCGCCTGGAGCTGCATTACACAACATTCAGGCTCATGAGATTTGAGACAACTATATTAAAAATCTCTGTTTGTTTGAGATGAATGAACACATAATGGAAGTTGAGGGTCTTAGCGTTTAAATGCAACTTAATGCATATTTTTATGTGCTTCAGAAGCTGAGATTAGGCTTTTATAGGCTGAGGGCAGCTTTTCATAAAAAGGGCTCAGGCATTCAGCACCCTTTTTTGCAGGTGCCTTAAGGGTGGTTTATGCCTCGAGATCAGCGTCACTGCATCATGATGCAGTGAGCCGCGCAGTTAACGGAGTGAAGCCCCCCCCATCACCCCATCACGCAGGTACTCTGGGGCACCTCCCCAAAATTGTGTCTCGACGCAGGGAGCGACGGCGCGAACGGCGAAAATAGGTCTCTGATTGGTCCTCTCGACCAGCCTGCTCTGTCCTCGAGTCGAGAACAAGCGCTACTTCCTTGTTCTAACCTTCGTCGGTCTACGGACTGTGAGCTCTTCATTAAATAAGTTGCCCGTGCTTTGTTGTTTGATTTATTTACACGAACCAAAGACAACACATGCGCTTGCAAGTTACGACGCTGAAGTTATTTGGACAGTTGAACAGTGGTTCCGAGGTCGAGGAAACATTCCGCTTCGTCCTCGACAAATGAGCCACTTCTTTGTTCCAAACTACCACTGTGGCTGCCAGTGCGATCAAACATGCACGTGATATAAAGATTTAATGTTTCATTTTCATTGTCGTCGAGTCTGTGATGCTAAAAAACAATCCGACACGTCTAGTTTACTCTTTGTATTGAAGGCAGTTTGAGCGCGGAATGACATCGCGCAGACCGTGCTTCAAAACAGGGCATAAACCAAAATTAACTGCATCATGGCTGCGACAAGCTCACTCTGTGGCACAAGTAGGAAGCATAACCCGCCCTTTAGGCGTCAATGGGTTAATGTACAGCCATGGCTTTTCATCAGGAGAGGTCCTTGTTACTTAAACTAACCCAAGTACTAACCCAATTTTTGAAACAATGTGCCTAAATTGTTCAGAGCTTCAACAAAACGTCATTTGCCCACCACTTACCACTGTGTTCCAGATGGAACCCTCCTTGCTGCGCTCATCTGGCGTAAGGCGGACATACTGGCTCGTCACCAAGGTGCTACCGGAGAAATCCCATTGGCTCCCAACTCCTGCCCAACAGCACAATTACAACAATACTTATTCGTGTGTGTTTGTTTGTGTGTTTGTGTGTGTGTGTGTGTGTGTGTGTGTGTGTGTGTGTGTGTGTGTGTGTGTGTGTGTGTGTGTGTGTGTGTGTGTGTGTGTGTGTGTTTAAATAGCTCATTTGGAAATTCAATTTCAATCTCACTATGCAATGTCTGTACAGTAGTTTACAAAAGTTCACTTTGACTACCACAAAGTAAACACACCCAAATGTTCTCTTTCCCATGCAATGCAAACTTCACCCTGTAGTAAAAGCAAACAGCATATTACTTCCGGAATTCAACCACACTACACATTGTTGCCAACAGAACCTCCCAAACATCAAACGCTACACTGTAGTCTACAGACAAGGGGTGATCTAATTTTGTTAACGTGTTGCAACAGTGTAGCTCTCAAATAATACACTGAACCCATAACAACACCGCAACGTTACGACTATCACAAGAAACCTATTAAGTCTTACAGTTCTTTCATTTCTGACTTGCTTCCATGAAGTAATTCGTGTGACAGTTGAAGAAGACACCACGATTCCTTGTGTGAGCAACACCACTAACCTGATAGTGACAATGCATGCATTTAGCAAAGATCTGCCAGTCAACAGACCATAGGTGACACTATCTCTTCACATGTTCCTTGAAGACCAGCCGCCAAACTGTCATCAGGATTGTTAGCAATGACAGGTGCTTCATCAAGTGCTTCATCAGTTCACCTCGCACTCACCCTGATAAGGTTTCACAAGTGAATGCTCCCGCTTGAGATGTTCTGCATTGCCGTCTGTGATATCCGAGCGGACGGTGGTAATTTGAAGTAGCAAAAACAAGCAGACTGTCTTGAAAGAGAATCGAAACCCCATCGTGCAGGTTAGTCTTCTAAAGTTGTTATTCATGGGCGTAATTCTGCCACCGCCCGCCGCCATACTTGAGATGTTGTGTTTACATTTTTCTTCCGGGTTCACGACAGTCAACGGATAGTTCCTACCCTAATTAAAAACGCAGCAAGCGATTTTTCTACGTTGAAATCATTATGTATTTAGATCAACCCTGTTATAAAAATAACTATAGAGTATTTCAAATCCCGCAGTGGGAGATGGTTTGAAACTTCCCTCATTACATTGTCTTTCAGCATCAGTTTCGACACGGAAAAGTTTTAAGACCGGACAGATGCATCATAGCCAATCAGAAAGCAGCACATAGCTGAAGAAAGTTTTTTCCTCCCTCGTCCTGCTGCAGGCGGATTCCGTAGGTGTACGTGCGCAAACCAACTCATATAACTGGGTCTCCTGCTGCACGAAATGAAGTCAGAGGAAAGCAAGCAAAGGTGGCATTCGTTTTACCATCAATAATGCCTTAGGCCTACTTTAATATATATATATATATATAATATATTCCTGAACACCCGTGAACTGTATAAGCCCCTAGTCATCTTGGAATTGAGCAAGGTAACCCCCTTCTTTATCTTTTCTTTTCTTTTCTTTTCTTTTCTTTTCTTTTCTTTTCTTTTCTTTTCTTTTCTCAAGTAGGCCTAGCCGAAATGGTTTGTCTTTGTTTACTCTAGGACAAACCCACAATTTTGCCCTATTAAAATTTTACATCATAGGCCTACAAAGCCTCTACAAAGTCAGCCATCACAACATCAACTTTACGGGCAGTCATGGGTAAATAAACGGTTAGGGCGTCAGACTTGTAAAACAAAGGATGCCGGTTCGACCCCCGACCCGCCAGGTTGGTGGGGGCAGTAATTAACCAGTCCTCTCCCCCATCCTCCTCCATGACTGAGGTACCCTGAGCATGGTACCGTCCCACCGCACTGCTCCCTTGGGGCACAATTGGGGTCTGCCCCCTTGCACGGGTGAGGTATAAATGCAATTTTGTTGTGTGCAATGTACAGTGAACACTTGTGTGCTGTGTCACAATGGGAGTTGGAAATTCACTTCACTTCACTTTAAAATTGCATTCATGTCTTACCCGTGCACAGGGCTGCTGACAGCTTTTGCTGGGCTCAGGATAAAGTCATCTGCAAGGGGCCCCCATCCAATACATACAATGTAATGGAAATCCAATTTTGGGCCCCCTCTCTACCTGGGCCCGGGACAAATGACTCCTTTGCCCTCCCCTGTCAGCTTCCCAGCCCCCCAGTACACGGGGGCAGCCCCCAATGGTGCCTAAGGGAGCAGTGTAGCGCGGTGGTACCATGCTCAGGTTGCCTCAGCCATGGAGGGGGATGGGAGTGCACTGGTTAATTACTTCACCCACCAACCTGGCGGCTCGGAAATCAAACTGGCAACCTTTGGGCTACAAGTCTGATGCCCTAACCACTTACCCATGACTGCCCACATGCACAGGGACAGTGTAAGAGGGGCCCCACCAAAGATTGTGATATAGAAGGCGTCATATCTCTGAGCTATGAATCGAGAATAAGGTGTCTGTCAACTGTGGAGAGGAACATTAACAAGATGTTAAACTCAATTTGTAACCATTCTGCAAGATCCCCCCATTTACTCATACAATACTGACGTTTCAGCTCTGCAGAGGGGGGCATGGTGGCTGTGGTTTGTGTACGTAGGCTGCAGTTGCAGGACGAGTCTAAACCAGGCTTAACCTGTATGTTAATTTGGCCCTGCAAATGCCTTTGGACTGCACATTGATTGTGTTTGGATTGGGTGCTGTGGTATGAATACATATAGGCCTACATTGCATAAACCTGTTTTTTTGTTTTTAAAGTGGACATTTTCTGAATGTTCAAAGCTTCTGCTGTAGTAGGCTAGGCTTTGTTGTGTCTTAGCATTAGGCTATTGAATCTTCCTCCAGATGGCAGGCTTTCTAAATGTCATCTGTATGGTGTGTGGTATGGTGAGTGTGAGCTTCATAATCCCTAAGCATATGAGATCTGCCACCCTTTACATACATCAGGGCCATCAAAATATACTCAGCTACAGTATGATAGGAGATTCAGTCGAGGGGTCTAGACTAGGGCCATGTCTGCTGCTAAGCAGATAGTTGAGAGATTTGAGGTTTGAGAGATATGAATCCATGTCTGCCATCAGTCTCATCAGAGTAGCAGTCTCATCTCATCACTTGAGCACTCTTTGGTCAGAATTGACGTATTGTGAGGCATTAAAATATATCAACATAAAATCATCAAAGCCGATGAAAAAGCCTCAATGAACATTTCTGTTGTAAACAGAGAACGAGAGAGTAGTTAAACAGTAAAAGCAGTAAATTAAACATTCAAAGATTCAGATTAGGTGTGTATTAGAATAAGAATAAAAACAATAATAAGAATATAATAAGAATATAATTCCCGGCCTGCAGTAGCTTAACAGTAGGGCACTGGGTTACTACACCGGCGACCCGGGTTTAATTCCGACTCGGGTCATTTGCCCATCTTTCCCCGTCACTCTCCCCGCTCATTTCCTGTCTCTCCTTCACTGTCCTGTCAGAAGTCAAGGCAAAAAAGCCCAAAAAATATATATATTTTAAAAAATAAATAATTCTTAAAATATGAATAAATAAACTAAGGTCCAAGGAAGGGTAAAGCGTCCAAACGTAAAGTGTGCCACTTGGTGGTAAATGAACAAAAGGCAGGCTTGCCCATTTCTGTTCCTCTGGGATAGAACTAAGGAGGAGCCTATTCATGAATAATATTCATATTAGTATTATGGTGCATATGTACTGAGTTAGTCTGTCCATTAAAGCTTTCAGAAAATATTAGGCTGTGAGATTTGCGATAATCTGTAGAAATATCAAGTGCACCATGTCATATAGATTACACTGATGTGTTCTTGCTTTAACACCAATCTCAAAGCAGAATGATACACAGCGCCCAGGATGAAGATATATGTGTTACATCACCATAATCTACTGATAGTTCCCAGTATACAAAATCTCATTCTAGCAGTGGAAGGAACACATTATTGACATGCAAACTGTTGTTATAAACATGTTATAAAGCTTTTTTTGTGTGTGTCATGAAGCCAGCCTCTTGGGAAGGCATAGGCCTACCCATATCTACTTGGATGCAATGTTGTGTACATGAGTGCAATATTTACACAGCAATTGCACATTTGAATAGGCGCAGCATAGATGCATATTGTACGCTTAAGAATGGAAAGAGAGATGGTTTCTTGATGCTGTGCCAGCTTACTGGACCCTTACATTGGCACGACAGCGCCTCTGTAAAATCTGTCATGGGGAGGAAATTTGAAAATCAAAACAGCAGTCCTACTATCGCTGCAGCAGACATTATAACACTGGTCCCCACACTGTACAAATCTGGAGGTTCCTTAAAGAATACTCAGCTGGTTTCTATGGGAACCCAAAGATCCTATGTAGAACAGTAGAAGGTTCTCTGATGCACCTATGGGCGCTTAGAACCCCAATGTTTTCCTGAGAGAACCCTTGATCATTCACAGTGACAAGTGATACAAGATACAAGATATCTATTGTTATGTGTACATGAATTCCAGAATTCATGTGCAATGAAAAGCTTCCCTGCTCAGAGTCCCAAAAAAGGCTAAATAAAAAAGTAGAAGTTAGGAAAAAATATATTTACAAAAAACATGTTTCTAAAGTATCTGCATTTATAAAAGGTAGGTTGGATAAAATGGAGAGAAGACAAGTGAAGGAGTGGTTTCATTTCTATGGCGGTTTGGAGTTCAACAGCCTGATGGTTTGAGGAAATAAGCTGTCTGTAAGAGTGCATCTTAATATGGGACCTTGCCTCCTCCACTTGCCTCCTCCACTCGCTTCTCGTCATGATGACATCACTGACAACAGCATTATATTTCAATATCTTGCAAAAGCTCAATTGTAGAGTCTTTTTCTCGTTTGCAATTGTTATGGTGAATGAAAAACAGTCCCTCAAAAGTTGTTGTGGCTAGGCTGACAGCTAGGAAACTTTATCGTTTTTTTCACGGAGGAGGGGCCAGGAGGCGGGCCGAGGAGACAAGCGCAAGTGGAGGAGGCAAGGTCACATATTAAGATGCACTCTAAGTCAGGTGATGTGGACGTACATGCACCTGTGTCTGCGGGCAGATGGTAGTAGGGTGAAATGTGTCTAGCTGGGGTGGTGTGGATCTGATATTATTCGTTTGGCCTTCCTTGAACACTTTTGATTGTAAAGATCCTGGTCCTGTTTGATAGTTCAGATTTGATTACCCGTTGAGCAGATTTGATAACTTGCTGGAGGGCTCTCCTGTCTTGGGCAGTGGTGTTACCATTCCAGCTGTGAAATCACCAGGTCGCAAAGTCTGCACAAGTATGCTCGATTTATATGTTCATTAATATAGTAATTGAATGAATCAATTTTGTTGAGCATCAGATTTTTTTTTCTTTTTAACTTTTTATTTGTAAGCCTTGAGAGCCATTGTCTTGCTGCTGCTGTTTCAGGGATAAGTAGGGCAGTATTACATGAAGTGGCCAGTGATGTTGTGCACTGTGCACGTGTGTGTGTACTGCATTTAAGGCTGCCACACTGTAGGCTAGCCTACTCAGCATGAGAAGACACAGACAGACACCATTACTGAGTAATTTGGGGGCACTGTACAGCTGTGCTGCTTATTATTGATGATTTAATAGTACAGCAGGTGTGAAGGTTGTAGCGGCTTCAAAGACTGGATCTCTCCAGAAATAACTTTATTGACCAGTTGGATGTAATTAGTACTCTGTTTGTTTCTCTAATGATTGGAAATAAGAAACCTTGTACAAAATGTTTTAATGGTTAAGGAGGTGGACTTAAGATCAGAGGGTTGCAGGTTGGAATCCACCTGTTCTCCCTACACCTCTCTATCCATGGTTGAAGGGGCCTGGCATTGAGCAAGGCACCTAATCCCATATTGCTCCAAGGATTGTAACCAATACCCTGTAAGTCACTTTGGAGAAAAGCACCAGCTACTGTAAGTGTAATATAATGTAATGTAATGATCATTTTCATACAGTATATTCATTTGTATAGTTTTTATAATAATAACAACAACAACAACAACAACAACAACAACAACAACAACAATAATAATAATAATAATAATAATAATAATAATAATAATAATAATTATTATTATTATTATAGTAATACTACTACAACTACTACTACTAATAATAATAAAATAAAATAACAATAATAAATGGACATTGTGCCTTCCATCACATAATTTGATTGCCAGAAGGACAGCACATAATTATGTAAACCCCAACTGTACTTAATTTTCTAGTGTTTGCTACATATTCTGCACAGAGAAGGACAGTCCACATTCAACATGTTGGCTAGTGTTTTACCCACCAGGGGGGAGGCCAAGGGATAGATTATTGGTATTTGGAGGGGGTCGTGCGCACACACACACACACACACACACACACACGCATACACACACACACACACACACACACACACACACACACACACACACACACACAGCCCAAGTATCAAAGTAGACCCACAGTAAAACAAAACAAAAACACATTGTTTATTCAACACTCCAAGAGTGCTCAAATACACCCAATAACATTAAATCCTTTCTCTAAGAGCTGAACTGACATTGCATTTTTACTGTGTAGGCCTATATCCAGCTACTATACAGACACTGGGAACTGCCCATTGCCCAGTCGGGATGCCATGTTGTGCAGCAGGCTGCCATCACCATTGCTTGCATCCAGCCAGCCTCCAGTCCCATACACTCGCCCCGCATCTCACAGTTTGGTTCTCTTTATTCTTAGAAATGAAATGGCAGCAGCAGCAGCAGCAGCAGCTTAATGGTTTGTGTGTGTGTACTGTGGCCGACTCCCTGTAATGGAGGAGGCTTCTGCTTGGTCGGCATTTGGGGCATTACTCTCCACAGCTGCACCATTAAAGTATTACAGAGATAAGACATGATTTTAGTTATGGGGATTTGCTGGTTTTAAAAACCTCGTTTTCTAAAGTGACATTTAATGCGGAAGACCAAGGGGTAATCATGGCCGTTCTGTTATAGTATCCATCAGTAGATTACGCACACACACACACACACACACACACACACACACACACACACACACACACACACACACACACACACACACACACACACACACACACACACACACACACACAGAAAGCCGCATTACTGTGTAGAGTCAAAGCACAGGTCTTTTGACTCCTTACACTTCGTATTTACATTACACAATGCAGTGCGTTGCATTGTTTGGTTTCCCCGGTGTGGTTGTTGTGTGTATTTTCAAGTATGACCTAAAGCCTGTCGGTGTAAGGGGGTTGGTCAAGAGGAAGGATCGGTGAGGTTGCCGCGGTAATAAAGATAAAAGCGTGTTAAGCTGTGCTGTGCACTCTGCACTAGCTGTCATCTCAGGGAAATAATAATCCATTTGGAAAACCTCCTGCACACTGGACATGTTCTCCTGAAAACCTCCAACCAACCACCCTGCTACCCAACCATCCAGCCATCTCTCCATTCACCCTGCCTACCCAACCATCCAGCCATCTCTCCAACCACCCTGCTACCCAACCATCCAGCCATCTCTCCAACCACCCTGCCTACCCAACCATCCAGCCATCTCTCCAACCACCCTGCTACCCAACCATCCAGCCATCTCTCCAACCACCCTGCCTACCCAACCATCCAGCCATCTCTCCATCCATGCAGGGCTGGACGGGGACTGAAAGAAGGCCTGGGCATTTGTGCACGACCCCATGTAAATGGTGGGCTAAAAACAAACAAACAACAACAACAACAAATGCATCAGCCCCTGAAATTTGTCGGCCCACCAGGGTATGCCCTGTATTACAGAATACCAGTCCAGGTCTGCATCCATCCATTCGCCCATTCGGAGGAGATAGCTTAGGGTGCCTGGTCTCTCTCTCTCTCTCTCTCTCTCTCTCTCTCTCTCTCTCTCTCTCTCTCTCTCTCTCTCTCTCTCTCTCTCTCTGCACACAGCTGCTGATTTTCACTTCAGATGTTCAGATGAGGGCTACATTGTCACCCTGTGACATTTTCATCTACAAACTGCCATCATGGACGGATAAATGAAAAGTATTTGTGACCTCAGAAAGCATTCAACTATTACATATAGTATATGCTCCTCGTATACTCGCATTTGTGCTCACAGATGCACTTACATTACCCTGTGGCATTCAGGCTGATCACTTCTGACTGATAAATATGATGGAAATGAATGGAAAAGGAACTGGTAGTAGATCTCTGTCATACTTTAGTTATACACACTATGCGTTTGCAACCTTCTAATAATAATTCTGGCATAGCACAGTGTCGGTCTCATCAATTTATTTCCAATTAATAAATGAAGAACATCCTCTCAAGATTATAATTCCATTATTTTATTCAAAGAAAAGTAATATAGTATACAGTGATGTCATGGAAACACCAATATCATCACTGGAGTCCCCTACCCCTAACTAGGAAGTCAGGGGTGAGTTTCTCAAAAGAGAAGTTGTTAGCCTGTTAGCAACTTCGGTAGTTGCCAATGGGAAAATGCATTGAAAACAACAAAGTAGCTAATGTAGTAAGCAACTTTGGTTTTGAGAAATTCACCCCAGGATTGGTGATCAATTGGCATATGGTTTCAGTGATTCTTAAGGCTTAATGAGATTACAATCACTCAATTGCCTTTGTATCCCAATTCCTTGAATCATTACAGTCTTGTTCTGGGCTCACAGAGTTAGCTCACGTGACTCAGAGTATTGTTTGGTCATATTTAACCCTCTCTACCTGAGCTGTACTGAGCAGCTGTCACCCTAATCATAGAGGACCCCTCTCACCCCCTCCATCATTCCTTCTAACTGCTTCCATAGGCAAGCTCAGACAACGTCCACTGCAAACAAATATAAGAAATCCTTCATCCTCTGCAGTAGCCCTATTCAACAGCACAATATGAACATTACCAGCTACCCAAACACCAACAGACATGTCTTGGCTTGTCTTGTCTTGTCTTGTCTTATGTCTTGGCATGTCTCGTTTTGTCATGTCGTAGCCTCTTACTGCAGATGGGCCCGTTGACGGGCCTATTCCCTCTTTGCTGAAAACACTTAACTACATCAGAGCAATGTTGCTATTATATTACAGAGTCATAACTAATATATTAATACTTGGCCAATAGAATTTTGTTGACAGGAAGGCTATAACATTGACTCTGCGGCTGGCAAGGAGTTAAAGTCTGTGTGAATAACTGGAGCTATGCTGAAAGACACATTATGATTGATTGATTGATTGATTGATTGATTGATTGATTGATTGATTGATTGATTGATTGATTGATTGATTGATTGATTGATTGATTGATTGATTGATGGTTGTCAATGGTTCTACTCATTTCTGGGTTCACAGTCTCAACACATGTAGGTATTGGTGTTGTTGGGTCAGGTTTTGTTTGCATATTTAAACTTTGATCAGGTCAGACTTGAAGAGTAGACTGAATTGCAATCAGATCGATTCCTACAACACACATAGACTACTTTTAAGAAACTGAAATGATTCAAATTCACCCACAAACATCTAGTCATTGTCACAGTTGACAAAACTGATTGAAATATGTTCCTCTAAATAAACACACAGTGTTGACCATTTCTTGCAATAATGGGCCAAATGAATTGATTAGTTGCAATCTAGTTCCACATTATTCCAAATGACTTCTTTTAAAAAAAAAAAAATTGGGGGGGCTTTTTCTGCATTATTTTTTGAGGCAGGATTCTTGAGAGAGACAGGAATCAGAGGAGAGATGGGCGAGGTCTGGCCAAGGACCCAGGCCGGAATCGAACTCTGGTCGCCGGTGTAGCAGTCGAGTGCCCAGCCGATTGAGCCACGGCTGGGCCCCAAATGGCATGATTTTACATGTACAGGTGATTGGCTGATATATTGATCACCTGGTTGAATTGGACAAGTAAAACAAGGTCATTTGGAATATGTGTCAGTGGATTGTAACTAATGAATCCATTTGGCCCATAACTGATTTC
Source organism: Engraulis encrasicolus (assembly GCF_034702125.1). Classification (NCBI taxonomy): domain Eukaryota; kingdom Metazoa; phylum Chordata; class Actinopteri; order Clupeiformes; family Engraulidae; genus Engraulis; species Engraulis encrasicolus. The sequence goes on from NC_085878.1 coordinate 48,872,305, forward strand.
CTGTTATTTTTGTCAAGGGCAGTCATAGGTAAGCGGTTAAGGCGTTAGACTTGTAGTCCAAAGGTTGCGGTTCGACTCCCGACCCGCCATGTTGGTGGGGGGAGTAACTAGCCAGTGCTCTCCCCCACCCTCCTCCAGGACTGAGGTACCCTGAGCATGATACCGTCCCGTCACACTGCTCCCTTTCGGGCGCCATTGGGTGCTGCGCTCTTGCGCGGGTGAGGCATAAATGCACTTTTGCTGTGTGCAGTGTGCACTTGTGTGCTGTGGAGTGCTGTGTCACAATGACAATGGGAGTTGGAGTTTCCCAGTTAGGCTTTCACTTTCATTATTTCTGCCAATCACATTTTATTATTAGTGGCTGCTTCCCCTTTTGAAGCACACAAAGATGTTTTACTTCTTCTTTTCATCTTTAACGTTGATGTATAGACCAGGTCAGATCACATGGGGCTGGGCTTATGACTGATCGGTCTGAGAGTTGAAAAATTGTCCAGTTGAATTAAGGTGGGCACGTTTGGATGCCTGAAGGGGGACTGACAGGAAACCATCATTCTCATTCTCAGGCAGAAAAATGACCACTGATGTCAGAAAACCCAGAAGTCTGTAATCCCAGCTTTAGCGTGAAGTGGGTGGCTGGGTGGCCTGCCTGACGTCAGTGGGATAGGACTGCTTTGGGGACAATCCTTATCACTGCTTGATCTCCGCTCTGAGCTCGGCCGCTTCACATACAGAGAGAGAGCGCACCAGAGGAATAAACCGATCTCTCCGTTTTTTCCTGATTTCTTTTTTTTTTGTTAAGGCAGTGATAAAACAAAGGAGGAGGACAAAAGCGGTGGAGTAAAAGAGTAACAGAAGAGTTGTTGTTGTCGTTACATGTTGTCATGGGTTGTACACTAAGTGCAGAGGAACGAGCGGCTCTGGACCGGAGTAAAGCTATTGAGAAGAACTTGAAGGAGGATGGGCTCGAAGCTGCCAAGGAGGTCAAGTTGCTACTTCTCGGTGAGAAACAGAAGATGGCTGTGTGTGTGTGTGTGTGTGTGTGTGTGTGTGTGTGTGTGTGTGTGTGTGTGTGTGTGTGTGTGTGTGCGTTTATGCGTGTGTGTTTGGAAAATGAGATGTACCTGCTCTCAACTTTCTCACCTCTACTACACTGATGTCTCTTGTGTCCTTAGGTGGGGGTGAATCGGGCAAAAGCACCATTGTAAAACAGATGAAGTAAGTGTGTGTCATATTATACACTCATGGGTGCGTTTTTTGTAGTGGGTTTGGTGTAGTTGTCAGTGTTCTATTGTCTGTAATGGTTTTAATGTTTTCAGTGCTTCAGTGACAGTTGTGTCTATAAGTGTCTCCATCTATGTATCACTCACATAAACACACACACACGAAGCCCCACGGTAATCTTAATGGGGAGCTTTTAAAACATAATCTACTGTCATTACAAGCAGCCAGTAATGCACTGTACCCACTCTACACGGAACATCACATACATACTGTACATACATACTGTACGTTACATACACTGTATGTACGTACATACATACACATACATACATACGCTGTAGCCTATGTTACATACATACAGCCTACTGTATGTGAGTATATATGTATACATACATACATACATACATACATATATACATACCGGTACATATATTCATCCCGTGTACAGTACATTATTCACAAATGCATAGTGTACATTCTGCATACTGTACATAAATACATGCATAGACATACATAATGTGCGTCTAGGCCTATGCATGCAGAGATAAACTGTAGCTTTAGTACAAAATGTGTTGTAAAATCTGTGTTCAGTTCTGTAGTGTAAAACTCTACTTGCTTAACTGTAACATGTTCTCTCCAAGACTAGTTACCATAAACATGCATTTTATCGTACAAAGTGTTGTACATATGCACTTCCTTTACATAATCACGGATAGGCTACCTTGTTATGTAACTGATCCTGTCTTCCATGACAATGTCCGACTTGTATATATGCACCTACCTATATATGAGTTTTTATTTTTTGGGTGATGTGAGTATGAAAGTGGTGCTGTATGCAGCTGTATTTTTTTCCTTTTAAAAGAAAAATTGCGGTATGAATTGTATATCGGCACATTAGTGAAGGCCCTTTGCTATTTATCAGCACCCTAATTGATTAAGGGAAATTGTAACCTAGACAAGGCCGGAAGCCAGGCTGTTCTGTAATCATATCGATTAGTTGAAATCTAGATCACAGACCCAGATCAGATTACTAGATCCTACTGTCCAGTCTGTCTAGTAGTATGCTGTTGCATAACATATCATATTGCAATAGAAGTATTTAATCATATTCACTTATTATTATTTCAAATTATTTTGTTTCATTTGATGTCGAGACAACGCTCCACGGAATGACTTTATTTCATGTCTAAAATCTATGCAGTTTGATTCATTTGTAGCATACAAGTCATTGACTTAAGAGAAACTTAATGTCACCTGCGACCAGGCAGATTGTGTCGTCATGGCCTTGAGGCTGGAATGGTTTGTTATGAAATCAGTCAGACAGATTGTAAACAACAATAATATAACAGAACATATGTATGCCCAGTTAGGCTCCAAAGAGTCTCGCTCTAATGCAGAGCTTAATCATATAAATCTGAACTTATCTGTGTATTAATGTATAGAGATAGAAAGAATTTGTGTTGCTGGTTGCTGGAGGATTTAATGTTTTTTTTTTTCCCGTCGACGGTATCATTTGTCCATTACTGTTGTCCTGATTCACTAAGTAATCGTATCACAGTTTATATGGGCCATTTCCTCCTGTATAATTAAATTGAATGAAAATACACTGTAGCCTGGGAATAACATGGAATGTTAAGTCTTTAAAATAATGGTACTTTTAATGTGATTTTTTTGGTTACATTTATATTGTTTTAGATATATTAATTTAGAAACAATAAGAATAATTGTACCTAATATCATATCCTACTTCCATTTGCGTTAGCGTTTAGTATAAAGCTCTGCTCATACCGCCACTTTCATTTTTAAAACTTAACATTAGAAAAGCTCTCCACCTTGATTTTAGCATTATTGTGCACTGCACATTAGGGTTTCTGATTATTTCTGGGAAACATAAACATTAGGAGTAGGACAAAATCAGAATTGGTAGTAATTTGTCAGAGGAATAGTTATCTCTGGATTTAGGCCCTACTACATGCTAGTTTGGTATGCTAACTAGCCAGCTGTTTTAAAATCTTCTTAAGTGCTACTAGGCTTACAGGTAAAATGGTGGAATACGTTAAAAAAATGTGGGGACTATGTTCTAAACAATGTATTCAGGTTTGTTGCTCAATCCAATCTCGAATACTAGCTGACGTCTCAGAGGTGGACTTAACATATGGGTCTACTACTGATGCGGCTAAAACCAATCAGGCCACTCATTTGGTAACAAACTGAAACTACAACAAAGTTTGCTTACTTACATCAGTGCCTGAACCCAAAGACTGTTTGTCATGTATGCTTATTATATAGGATTTATCTACTCCTTCAGAAAATTATGTTACATCAGTAGGTCTAACTGTCCAAGACCATCTAGTATAGAAGTTTACATGAACAAATTTAGGCTATAGTAACAAGGTGTCCGATATGCAGTGTGTGTGTGTGTGTGTGTGTTGTGCTCAAATATATTGCGCAAAAATATTTGACTCCATGAGAATTGAAAAATATTATATTACATAACAGAGCAATGCTAGCTCTCTGAAACACACTGAAGCAGTAGTGGCTCAAGATTCATATGCACCATAGCGTTGCACCATGGAAGATTACATGCCAAGGTTTGGAGGTGCTAAGGGAGTGGACCTGGTGGATAGCCCACCCACACTTTTTGCAACACTGCACAAAATTATGCAACCAAATCAGTCTGGCAATGCTTTGTAGGCTATCTGCCATTTCAAGGTTGGCCAATATTACAGAATACAATCAGCCATTGGGTTTAACGTCATAATGTGTGTGAACTATCTTCAATGGGTGGAGTTTCAGTTTAAAATCTCAACGCATAGGCCTACATCAGGGGTGGGAAACCTTTTTCATTTGAGGCGCCACTTCAAATTTTATAAAGTCTTCCAAGGGTTGTACAATGAACACAATTCAGGATTTCCCCCTGCACTTTAGGCCTATATTCAGTGCTTAATTTGAGGGGGAGCCAGGGGGAGCTAGCTCCGGAACCTCAGACGAGAGCTCCGGAACCTTAGATGGAACCTTAGGGAAAGACATCACAGATCCCCCCTCCTGGGGGAGCCACCCATCCTCCGCGCTCCAGGACCTCCCACTTGACAAATTAAGCACTACCTATATTATTTGTAGGTGGACACCATTTGCAACACACCCCACCTTCACTAGGTCCCCTGAAAATATAACTTCATTGTATTGCAAATGTAATTTCTAAGATTTCTTTTCAAAACATGTCATATTTCATGTGAAACAACACAGCATTAAAATTGCATCCGAATAAGATGGCCTCAAGGGCCATGAATGGCCCTCAAAACATTCCCACCCCTGGCCTACGTACATTATCAGAATTAGAGGTTGCAATATTTTCGTCTAGTAGCATTTCTTAGATGCACAGCTTTGAGAATTCAGTTAGCATGGAAGCTTGATCAGACTAAGCTTGCATGAGCTTCATAGTGGCGATGGTCAGGCAAAGTGGTTGCAGCAAATTTTTCAGCAAAGTGGTTGCAGCAAACTTTGCTATGAGGAGGGCAATGATGCCAGATTGGGTGGTTTTTTTTTTTTTTGTTGGGGGGGGGGGAATCATCAGTGTCATCTGGCAACCCGGAGGAGAGCAGGTGGTGCAGATAGCTCAGAATTCTGATGGGTGTGAAGTAAAAACTGGTCTAAACCTGCGTTAAGCAGGTGTGCACAGAGAGCCTGCTGTGACCTAGATATGAGTATCCAAGAGTGGCTTAAAAATGACCACAAAATTGTTCCAGTCCTATATTTCTTCAGCATAATTGCACAACTGAAGTTAGTGACCCATTTTAGTTTCAAAATGGTGGATTCCATTTGAACGTGGAGCAGTTTCCACTAGGGGAGTGGACCATTCCACTACTGGTCACTTGCCATAGCTCAAATACTCCCTCTAATGGCAAAGCATTGCTAGTGAAAGAACAAGAGGTCTTCTGCAGGTGGACAGTGGCCACTAGGGTTCTCTGGTGGTAGTGAAGATGGAACTGCAATTTCCAATCAATTTGTATTTAAATATATGACTACATTAGTAGCATCGCATCAGTTCAGAAGACTTGATTACTCTTTTGTAAAAATGTGTGTTTATTGTGAAACTGTCCTGTAATTGTCTTATTTTGAGTAAATGGGCACAGTGTGGAGTGGCAGGCAAGGACAAGGGACATTGTACGGATATTTTGTTGTGTTGAAGTGCCTTGGTATTGCACAGTAATGGGGCTCTGTATGGGAGTGAGGATACAGCTGCCAGTGAACAACCTGGGAGAAGACTTCCAATCTGCTAAAGTCAAAGAGGAAGTTGAAATCTGGCCTGGCCCTTTGGACACGAGCTCAGACTGTTTGTTTGTTTGTTTATTTATCAAGTTCTTTGAATTTTAGTTTAGTTTCTTGACATTGTAATGTCTATGCATTATTGTTTACATTAAGAGCCTCTGATTTTGACCATGTTTTCTTGACTGCACCACAGGTCCTTGTAAGGTCCACACACTCTATTGATCACCCCTACATTGCTGTAACACCTCTGACGCTTCATTGAAGCTGCATGATGCACATGGAATGTGAAAACAATTGTGGGGCTCCTACTGAATCAAAAATCTAATTGTCTGCAACGCTGCAACTTAACTTTATTGTAACTGTTTGTTTGTTGTGCAGGATTATCCATGAGGATGGATTTAGTGGCGATGACGTGAAACAGTTTAGACCAGTTGTTTACAGCAACACCATCCAGAGTTTAGCAACTGTCCTCCGTGCTATGGAAACACTCACTCTTGAGTATGCTGATGCTGGACGCAATGTAAGTAAAACATCCAGGTATGGTCCCTAATTGTGTCAATCGTAGGCACGCTCAAACCAGGAGATAGTTGCTGTCTGTGGGTGTGCATCCAATTAAAGTCCTGTAACCTGAATGTTTGAAAGTAACAAAAACCTTCAACTTCATCAATTACTAGTGCACTTTGTGCCAGCTCTTTGTCTAAGAGGGATGATTTTGGGCATTGTTATGCCTCTGATATAGTAGTTTAAAGGGCCGGGAGTACACCACCTTGACAGTCAGTACTATTGATTGCTGTAAAAAATTTAAATGTAGATGTTTGGAATGGAAGTTCTTTCAAAGTACAGTACATAGGCTATATGATTATGATCTGTTTGTTGTGTGGGGTCATAATGGTTTTGTTATATAATAGGCCTATATAGGATAATAGCAGGATAGCCTTACCTGTTTGGGTGTGTTGTTACTTTATGTTGTTCTATAGGCTTATAATAAAACTTAGTTGTATGTGCGTACTTGTGTACGTGCGTGTGTGTGTCCATGTTGATTTTAGGTACAGATGAAGGGTTCAGATGCAAAACCCCCTAAGCACCTTTTCAGAAATTAATCTTAATTCATTTTTATTTAATACAAAGCCATCAAAAGTGCATATTTTTACATTTTATTTATGTAATATAAATATTTGTATGTATTATCAAGTACATGAATGTAAACCAAACCAACAACCGGGTTCTCAAAAAATATAGAAGTGCAGGTCTTCAGAAATGGAGTTAGGGGGTTTTGCATCTGAACTCTTCAGATGTAACCAGATGTTGCCAGACGTAGCTCAACTTAGCCATTTGTGTGTGTTCATTGTTGCCACAGGCTGATGCAAAGTTGGTGTTTGACGTGGTGGGCCGCATGGAGGACACTGAGCCCTTCTCAGCTGAGCTGCTGGCCGCCATGATCCGCCTGTGGACTGATGCCGGCACACAGGAATGCTTCGCCCGATCCGCCCAGTACCAGCTCAACGACTCTGCACAATAGTAAGGAAACATTGAAGCTCTTCCCTACTATACTAATCATGTTCTTCCTTTAATGATGACAGCGTACTTTCCCATGCTTCCATAAATACTGCCACCAAGTGAAAAGTATTAAGTACTTACTCAGTTGCTTACTCACTTACTCCGTTATTGATCTGTGGTAACCATACATTCCATGGCATCTTGTGCAGTCTGCTCACAGCACTTGATTGCAGATAGAATTACACACGGTGACGCACGTCTTGCCCTTTGCGCATGTGCATGGTTAAAGGTGCACTGTGTAATATTTTGAATAGTTTATTTCCAGAATTCATGCTGCCCATTCAGAAATGTTACCTTTCCCATGAAAACCAAATTCACAAAGTATTCATTATGACTGGGAAAATTGTTTTTTCATACATGAAAAGGGAGATCTTCTCCATGGTCTGCCATTTTCAAAATCTAGAAATAGACATTTTTAGCGAAAAAACTTGCTGTACTTTGGTCATACTAGTAAATATTAGTTTATTGTTTAGCAAATATTCATTGACAAAAGGCAGCACCGTTTCAATGAGCAGCATAGTTGCAATACCTTCTCTGGCCACCATCCTACACAGTGCACCTACAAAAGAGTAACGATATAATATGAATATTCTCCTCTATACTGTATTAGCATCTCGTATGACAGTTTGTAGGGTTGGCAGTAGGGATGCAAATTATCGATTAATTCATTAATCATTAGTTGATAGCCTTATCGATCGACTTACGATTAATTGATAAGCGGCGTTTTCCCCCTGAAATCTCAATGTTTCTCTAAAAAACCTACTAAATCAAAAAAAAAAATAATATTGAGATAAAATACCACATTTAAGTTCTATTTCAATTCTTTAATCCAAAGGTGATTTAAATATTCCCACTATTCACACCCCTCCTCACACACACTCTTCACATAGCCTATCCATTTCACCTGGGTCTGTTGTCCGTTGAATTGTCGATTAATTGCGATTAATGTTTTTTAATCGATTAAGGCACTGATCGATTAAAGTCGATTAATCGATTAATCATTTGCATCCCTAGTTGGCAGCAATATAGCGTGTTGACTTGATTGACCTGATCTGATTACTGCACCCATCGTTTCCCTTTTTACAGCTATCTGGACAGCTTACAGCGAATCGGCTCTCCTGAATACTTACCAACAGAGCAGGACATTCTCCGCACCCGTGTGAAGACTACTGGCATTGTGGAAACACACTTCTCATTTAAGAATCTCAATTTTAGGTATGCAACATTGTTTTGTTTAATGGGAGAATACGGTTTACCCTATAAAAAAGTATTTGTTCATCATCTTCCACTTGGAAACAATGTGAGGAATGTGAAAAACTCAAAATAATCCTTCAAATAAAAAAAATACGTTGGGCATTTGCCGGTAACACTTCCAAATAAGGGGCCATAATTAACAGTAAAGTAGCTACAACCTAATACTCAAGTAAGGGTTAATAATCATTACTTAATGCCACATTAGACACATATTAATTGTTATTAATGCATATGTTGAGCATTAGTAAGCAGTTACTTAACTATTAGATAACTATTACCTTGTATTACCTAAGTTAATAGCATATTATTATTTAACTAATAGATAAGTAAGGGCACAGTTAATAGTTAAGTAGCTATCAGGTTATACTTAACTAAGGACCAAAATTAACACTTACTTAATACAAAAGTAAGGCATAACTAATGGTTAATTAATACATAAATATTGGGTTTTGGGACCCTTATATTAGAGTTGGCTGAGGATAACTAATGGTTAATTAATAGATAGATATTGGTGTTTGGGACCCTTATATTAGAGTTGGCTGCAGATAACTAATGGTTAATTAATCGATAGATATTGGTGTTTGGGACCCTTATAATAGAGTTGGCTGAGCATACCTAAAAGTTAAGTAATTAATTCACTGTGACATCTAGTTTTCACTCATTCAAATCACTGTAATAGTGGCAACAGGAGCCATTATATAGCAAGGATTGGATGTACTCTTCTCAATGATGGTGGGGTGATGAGATGTCATTTTTTCATGCACCACTAAACCACTAAAAACCCTACAATAAATGCAGAATATTATGAAGAGTAATAGTTTTGAAGCGAAACTAAACCATTCCTTTGTGATAATAGATTAATGTTTGAGAATATTAGCTCCAAGAAGAGCAGTGCATGATGGGTACGCAATCTAGAGACAACAATATTTCGATATTATTTAATCATTAGATATGCCTTGCTTTTGTATTAAGTAAGTGTTAACTAATAGTTAAGTTAAGGGTACAGTTAATAGTTAACTCGCTATTAGGTAATACTTAACTAAGGACCTTAATTAACAATTACTTAATACAAAAGCAAGGCATATCTAATGATTAAATAATACCGAAATATTGTTGTCTGTAGATTGCGTACCCATCATGCACTGCACTTCTTTGAGCTAATATTCTCAAACATTAACTTCATTATCACAAAGGAATGGTTTAGTTTCGCTTCAAAACTATTACTCTTCATAATATTCTGCATTTATTGTAGGGTTTTTACCATTAAAATTAATAAGTGGTACATGAAAAAATTACATCTCATCACCCCACCATCATTGAGAAATGTACGTCCAATCCTTGCTATATAATGGCTCCTGTTGCCACAATTACAGTGATTTCAATGAGTGAAAACTAGATGTCACAGTAGATTAATTACTTAACTATTAGGTATGCTCAGCCAACTCTAATATAAGGGTCCCAAACACCAATATCTATCTATTAATTAACCATTAGTTATCCTCAGCCAACTCTAATATAAGGGTCCCAAAACCCAATATTTATGTATTAATTAACCATTAGTTATGCCTTACTTTTGTATTAAGTAAGTGTTAATTTTGGTCCTTAGTTAAGTACGACATGACTATTAACTATTAACTATTAACTGTGCCATTACTCATCTATTAGTTAAATAATAATATGCAATTAACTTGTAACACAATGTAATAGTCAGGGGTGCACATAACTTTTTTAGGCCGTTACTCATATGCGCACCAGCAAATATGTTTTGGTACGCACCTCATCCGCGGTTAAAAAAAAAAAAAAAGTCCACTGTCTGCAGGGTCGAAGGATAAAACATTCTCACCACGAACGTTGACATGCTGTTTGAAGGCTAATGCAACTGGTGAAAGGTAGCCTAATCAAATGTGTTGTTAGTTTGGTATTCTTTAAATCTTAATTAGCCTATGGTACAGGTAATCTTCAAGTTAAGTGTTTATTGTCTGGATTTCATCTATTTTTGCCGATTTCGCCGTCATGCCTGTTAACTGATGCACAGAGGGGGAATAACTTGTATGCGGTGTCTGTTTGGAATATGGTGGGAAAAACCTGACGAAATTAAGAAGTGGAGCTGGCCGGGAACTGCGTGCATTTAAGAAGCCACGCGCATGGATGCATGCTTTCAGTTTTTAACTTCTATGCATCGGAGTTGCCAATGAGAATGTCGGGAGTGCGCGTCCATTCTGGGAATTAACAGACGGCACAATTCCATAATGATGGAGGGAGGACGAGAGAGCCAGGAGCTCAACTCGGTCGCGCTCGCACTGACTGTCGTTAGATTTATAGGCCTAGTTGATATGCGAGTGACATGTCTATTTTTAGGCATTCATGCGAAAACGGGACACATCGCGTCCCTTACCTGTTCAACACGGAACGCATGCTTTCACTACCACATACAGAACGATTTCGCATTTCAAGGGACTGGCACTACATTTCTGTCCGCTCATCATTATCAAGCCACGGCTTGGACCCACTTCTCAGAAAGTTTTGTTTTTTAAATCTCGGACTCAATTTTCTTTGCTGTTGACGAAACTCCAAAGAAACTGATTAGGCTACTGTTGTATGTTTCTTTTTGGACATGTTTGACCATTCACCAACATCAACAGTCTGTTGAGATAGTCAGTACGCAAGTGCGCCGTAGTGACCGAGGTGGCAGTACGCATTGCTAATTTTTGGTGCGCATGCGCACCTGCGTACCAGTTATGTGCACCCCTGGTAATAGTTATCTAATAGTTAAGTAACTGCTTACTAATGCATTAATAACAAGTAATATGTGTCTAATGTGGCATTAAGTAATGATTATTAACCCTTACTTAAGTATTATTTTGTAGCTACTTTACGGTTAACTATGGCCCCTTATTTGGAAGTGTTACCGGCATTTCTTCTAAAACCCATACAAACACTGGCCTAAATGTTGACTCAACTGAATGGAAGTAATAACATGACTTGATTAAGTTGAGTCAACAATATGAGCTATGTGTAGGCCTAGTGTGTGTTCTTAGATGTAAAATTAAATATTATTTTTGGACACAGATGGCAGTTTGAGATAGACATAAATCAAACATAAATGGCTGATTTAAAAAAAAAACATGAACTGAGGGGACAATCAACAAATGTCTCACTTGTACGTGTGATTTGTTTGTTAGATTGTTTGATGTCGGTGGTCAGCGTTCCGAGCGTAAGAAGTGGATCCACTGTTTCGAGGATGTCACTGCCATCATCTTCTGTGTGGCCATGAGCGGCTATGACCAGATGCTGCACGAAGACGAGACGACGGTGAGAAAGAAAACATTTGAAACATATCCTGGATTTCCATATATTTTCCTTTTGATTGTGTTTACTGTCGTATAGAACCCACCTGTATAACTGCAGAAAAATATTCGGTAACACTTTATTTTAACAGGGCTTTAATTAGCCTACAGAGTACTTACTCATTAAGTACAGTTGAATAACTGGTGTAATAACATGTGGTGTAACAACTGTAGTACATGTTATTACATCGTACTCACAATGTGTATTTTTGTGTATCTACATACCAAGGATGTCTTAGGCCTCCGTTCAGCCCTTTGCCTCCCTGGAAAAATTCATCACTTTGTCAAAGTATTGTAAAACCACCTAATAGTGCATTATGGCCATTATTGTCATTATGGTAGCCTATGTCGATACATAAAATATATAATGTAATAACATGTACTACAGTTGTACTTACATGTTATTTCACCAGTTATTCCACTGTACCTAATGAGTAAGTACACTGTAATTAAAGCCCTAAAGTAACGTGTTACCAGACTACTACCACCCTAGTTACAGTACAGTACTGCTGTTACAACACATCCATTCATACCTTCACACCTTACTCTTTTGTGTGCTCTTTTGTTTGGTAGAATCGAATGCACGAGTCGCTGCAACTTTTCGACTCCATCTGCAATAACAAGTTTTTTGTGGACACCTCCATCATCCTCTTTCTCAACAAGAAGGATTTATTTCAAGAGAAGATTACCAAGTCTCCTCTCAGCATCTGCTTTCCTGAGTATACAGGTGACACATCTGCAGTGTAAATAAAATGTCTTGAGCCAGCTGCCATGAGAGAAAAGTTTAATCAACCTGTAGCCCACATAGTTGTCTTGTCTGACTTACTGCAAAGACTTCAAACAGAAGAGAACTTTAAGTCGGGTCACCTCAAATCCTTTAGTTGGCCTTTTTAGTATTCTCATTAGTTCCCATCAGTCATTACCTGTAGGTCAACGAAACAAAGAATCACGATACAAAATCTACTCATCAAAGAGGCCTCCTACACGAAACGTTATATGCCTCCCTACTCTACATTTATCCACACATTACATGTTGCTGCTTATGCCCTACTTTATAATCTTCATGACCAAATTTTGTTGTTGAATCTCGTTTCTGTCCACTTAAATACCCACACATTATATAAAACAACACAGCATATTACACATTCCATTTTAGGACATTAGGACAAATCTTTTCATTTTTTAATCTTGTTAAAACCTTAAGACAATGTTTTTCGACATTTAAACTAAAAAAAATGCATACTGCACAGTGTTATGGATGAAAAATGCCACATTGTCACCTTTGGCCCCTGCAGGAAACAATTCATACGACGACGCCACAGCTTACATCGAGAGCCAGTTTCAGTCCAAGAACCGGTCAGCCAACAAGGAGATCTACTGTCACCTGACGTGCGCCACTGACACGGGCAATGTCCAGGTGGTGTTTGCAGCCGTCACAGACATCATTATTGCCAACAATCTGAGAGGGTGTGGCTTATACTAAAGGCCTCCCGGCATCATCATCATCATCCTCATCATCATCCTCATCGTCTCTGGTGGCCATATGGGGAAAGCTGAAAGAGCTGATGCCATTGCTGAACTGGTGGAGGATGCTGGAGACACGACAACCGTCCTCTCCTCTGAAGTCAGCCTGGTTGTGCGTGTTTTCAATGTGCGTGTGTGTGTGTGTGTGTGTGTGTGTGTGTGTGTGTGTGTGTGTGTGCATGCAATTTTGATCCTCTTTTGAAATATTCTGTAAATATTGTTAGGGGGACTGAGGCTACACCTGTGGTGTGTGTGTGTGTGTGTGTGTGTGTGTGTGTGTGTGTGTGTGTGTGTGTGTGTGTGCGCGTGCAAAAAAAACCAATGCCGGGGGGTGGGGGATCAGGGTCTCTTTAAAAATTACTTGTTTGTCATATTCTGTGCTTAAGGTCTAATTGGGTCTATTTTATATTTGTTGAATGCGGCCTGCCAGTCTGTTCCTTCAATGAATGCATGAGTTGACGAGTGATCAGTTTGTTACACAAAAATAGTAGATGAAGACGGTTTGTGGATCACAATATCATGTATCTCTGCCAATATGGCTGTTGACTCTGCCATCGTCATTAAGGGTTCAATTCTAGTAATAGCCTACTGTACTGTATACTGTATGAAAGCCCTAGCATGTAAGAGCTTGCCCTGATTTATCAAGTAAGTAACCATAAAGCCTTGAGAAATACTATGAAACAAATACAAGATGCAGGCAATGATACAGCAGAGGCTTTTTTTTAATGGAGTTGGTATGGTACAGTATGAAGATCTGGCGGCTTGTTTCTGTCTGAAATATAAGTGTATTTTTTGTATAATGTTGACCCTTCTCTTACAGGTACAACCCCTTGCACAATTTTTGAAAAAGAAACTTTCTTGCTGAGTTTACCTAATGTATCTGTTACTAATACCTCACTAGTGTAATGTTTTAAGTTGACTGTCCTTGTGAAGCCACTCCTTTTAAGTTGTTTTTACTTTTAGAAATGTCTTTGTACCTGTCATGCGTATGTATGTGTGTGCGTGCGTGCGTCTGTCCATGCATGCGTGTAAGTATTTATTTGTTTGTGTGTGTGTGTGTTTGTGTGTGTGTGTGATTGGTTTTGGGGGACATTTACATTGCTGCAGAGGTACATATTATATTTATGCATTTAATCCACTGTCTGTAGTTATTTCCAATAAAACAGAATGAACAAAACTGATAACTGTCATTTTAAGTGGCTAATTTCAATAAATAACAAGGAAGGAAGAAAGACAGACAGACAGACAGACAGACAGACAGAAAGAAAGAAAGAAAGAAAGAAAGAAAGAAAGAAAGAAAGAAAGAAAGAAAGAAAGAAAGAAAGAAGGAAAGAAAGAACAACCCAACAGTAACAGTACAGACAGCAGTGTGTGGGATTGGGCATGTTTATAACATTTATTAAACATTGTGTTTCACTTCAGATCTATTTGGATGTACAGTATATACACACAATAAAACTGCTTTGGCGTCATCACAGAATTTTGCATCGGAGACATGCTCATTTATGTACTTCAAAATTGTAAAGATGTGAAGTGTTACAATTCATTTTACCCTCTGGGTGAGAAATGCATTTCATGTACTGTATAACAATAAACAATGAGGAGGAAATGGGAAAAATAGACATGGCCACAACATCATATTTTCCCTCGATAGGTAGTTGTGCTTAAAATTAAGCTTTAAAAAAAAAAAAAAAAAGGAATCATGTGACCAAGCATACTCAGTCTGGAGCTAAAAGCATTTACAGTACTTATTTCTGTTTGATCTGTGCGTTCATCCTGGAATAATGTACTGTATTTATGATCATATCCATTTCATTTCAAGGTATCATTACACAGCTGTACACAAGTGTGCGCACACACACACACACACACTCTCTCTCAAACACACACACACACTCTCTCTCTCAAACACACACACACACACGCACGCACGCCGCACGCACGCACGCACACACACACGCACGCACGCACGCACGCCGCACGCACACACATAAACACGTTGCAATACAATAAATGCAAAGGAAATTAGACTATCATAAATAAATGGCATTAAAATAAATACAATACCTGTGAAATAAAATGTCAAGACATACTATATTGTCTAATGATAAGAAATACAATACAACAAAGAGAAAATGGGAATTCAGATGGCTCAATGTCTACATAATTAGTAATGCTCATAATAAGTGATATTATATCCATTATCCAAATTTTCCTTTTGTTGTACAACGTCTTATGGTGTTGACAATTGAATTATTCATCAATGAAGTACTCGTACAAACACTAAATCCATTCCAAGCAATAGGCCAAAACATAGAAGTAGCTGGACAAGGGCAGTGCCCAGTCATAAGCATGTACAATGACAAGGCCAAGCGCAGACATCCTGAATTTCCACAGGCATCTCTCACATTCTATACAATCAATATTAGGTATTTTTCCAACAGTAAGGCGGTATTATATATTCAGTTTCATTGTACTGTATTTTACCACCTTGTGTGTGTGTGTGTGTGTGTGTGTGTGTGTGTGTGTGTGTGTGTGTGTGTGTGTGTGTGTGTGTGTGTGTGTGTGTGTGTGTGTGTGTGTGTGCGTGTGTGTGCATAGTCTGCATACCACTGTACAGACCATTTTTGGCTTGTGATGATGGCATTTCAGTAGTCTCAACTGCTAGTAGTGTAGTGGTGGTTAGGTACAATCAAAACTTGTGCAACAGCTCCATTACGGCAATGGTGGTACTCTGACCAAAGATGAAGACTCCCACAACCACGGTGACCACTCCCCACACGGTCAACAGGAGCCTGTTAAAACGTAGAAGATTTGTATTGTCAATGATGATTTTGATGATTATTATTAGTAGTAGTACCGGTAGTACTGTAGGAGTAGTAGGAATACTGTCTATGTCCATGTATGAGTAGTGTCTATGTCTATACTGTCTATGTCCTTACCAAGAAACGCAATTTCAAATTCTTTGTATGACCAGTGCATGTAAAGAAATTGACAATAAACTTGACTTGACTTGACTTGAGTAGTAGTAGTATTCAAATCATAGTATTGTGCTCACCTAGTTCTGGATGACACTGGCTCTGTCTGCATGGTGAAGATTAGACACAGACCTGCATAAAAAAATGGAAAAAGGAGACAGAAAGGGTGAGAGTAATGTGAAGTAAAATAGGGCATCATATAGCATCCCTATCCCAACTTGTAATATTTCTTGAGTCAAAACCTAGCTCGTCTTTCAACTGTAGTATACAGAATATCACCATAACAAGACATTGGAGGTGTACAAAATGACAATTTGTTCTAGGGTTAGATTTTTCCTACACAGTGCGTAAGACATTGATTTGATCCCTAGTTAGGGCACTGTGGCAGCCTGGCAAGCCAGGCAGGAGTAGTATGTAGTCTGGCACCGTTTGGTTCTACTCGGAAAAGCTGTGGAACCAAAGGTTGGCGTTCACATCATCAACTGTACTTTTATATGGACTGCATTTAGCGCCGCTTTCCACTCCTTCGAGCAATCAGCACTACATTATATGCCTCACATTGACCTATTCACACTCAAATTGACAAGGCAGTGGCTCTCCCTAATGACTCACAAGATTTAAAAAAAAAAAAAAAACATATTTTCAGACACAGAGTTGAGATTGTTGTAGGTTTCACATCCTTTAGGATTCCAAGGGTGCAGTACCAAACCAATTCACAAAGGAAAACATGTTTAGCGCCTGTAGGAGTGTTCGGGTAGCAGTCTACTAAGCTAGCTCTGCACTGCAAGGGCATCGTCTCTTACCAGGGAAGATGAAGATGAAGAAGGCACTGATGCCTCCGATGACACTGATGACCTCGCTCATGTCGGGGACGTAGATGGCGATGAGCAGTGTCACAGCCACCCACAGTACCGTCAGGATCACACGGCAGCGCTGCTCAAAGGAGTCCGTCACAATGGCCGTGCGGTCACGGTAGCGGATCAGCAGAGACAGAATCACAGACCTGCGGACCAGTACATTACATTACATTACATTACAGATTGCATTTCATTAGCAGACACTTTTATCAAAAGACTCAAACAAGGACATAATCAGTAGCATACCATGAGTGCGACAGTACAGTGTACAGTCCTAGCGGGGCTAGTGCATTTCTGTATGTGTGTGTGTGTGTGTGTGTGTGTGTGTGTGTGTGTGTGTGTGTGTGGGTGCGTGGATGCAAATCAAAGTCACAAGACACAAAAGTTATAATAACACATGGTTGTGCTGGCATGGGGGGTTTCTGAAAGAAACGAAAGAAATGAAAAGAATTGTGTGGTGTGTACTTTACCTGCCCAACAGCAGAATAATGGGATAGATGGTGATGATGGAGAAGCCAAAGAGCAGCCGAGCGATGATCATTGTGACATCATTTCCAGGATATGACATCAGAATATCAGATGCCACCACCCGCCCGAATGTCATGAAGCCAAAAACACCTGCATCACAGTGTTTGAAGACACACTGTGAAAAAAGGCACAAGCCCTACAAACGTTTTCAGAGCCTACATCACAATGTTCACTGGAGAAAAAGTAGCCTTCACCATAGATGCAAAACTAGAAGAAGACTGGTCTTAGGGACATGGTCAGAAGTAGGCACAACTTATATTATCACTGTGTTATAGCCAGAATGACAATGACAGTTGTCATGTGTTAGTGAAGGTCTGCAATGTTGTAAAGCTTTTGTCAGTTAACACTGAATGACTCTACTGGCTAGACTGTGTTCTCAAAGACCACACAAATTCAACATGTGCATGGAAGAGGAACAGGAGTCTTTGTACAATCTGACTTACCAGTGAGAGTGTAGATCAGGAGACAAAAGAGCATAGAGACGACGGAAATGAATATCCAGTGAGAGAGTTTCTTGTTTTCCATACTGCTGTAGATGGCGATACAAGCTTCATGGCACTACAGACAAATACATATGTTGGGGTCTTTCAGACTTACACACATCCATTATACAGCTCTTTTAACAAACAGGGTGAACCAGACAGTTCAAAAGCACAAAAATCTGATGCATAGGTTTCAAATCCCAGATGTGCCACAGCCATTTGATCACTGGTGCATGATTATATTAGGTGAATTGTATCAGTGCTCATATTTTGAGGGCTCTATTGTTATTAGTATTAGTATTATTGGGCAGTCGTGGGTAAGTGGTTAGGGCATCAGAATTGTAGCCCAAAGGTTGCCGGTTTGACTCCTGACCCACCAGGTTTTTTGGGGGGCGCAATTACCCAGTGTTCTCCCCTATCCTCCTCCATGATTGAGGTACCCTGAGCATGGTACCGTCCCGCCGCACTGCTCCTTCGGCTGCCATTGGGCTGCCCCCTTGCACAGGTGAGGCATAAATGCAATTACGTAGTGTGCAGTGTTCACTTGTGTGCTGTGGATTGCTGTGTCACAATGACAATGGGAGTTGGAGTTCCCCAGTTGGGCTTTCATGGCTTTCACTAGTATTATGGCTTTCACCCACCTGAAACCCAAAGCAGATGGTAGGAACCACACTGAACATGGACGCCCACGATGCCAACCTAACAACAGGAGAGAGAAACAGTGTCAGAAACCCCAGGAACTTACGTTACTAACTTTGAGCCTCGTAAATGGATGGAAAGTAATGATTTATAATGATGGGTACTTCAGTGCTGACAGACTCCGAGCAAAAGACCAATTTTAGCATCGGCTAACTAGCGCTGGAATTCTGAATGCAGTGGACGTATGGAGGTGAGGTATGTGGAAAAAGTTAGCGCTCAACATCATGTTTTTACACTATTTAAGCCATTTCACACCGGATTTCCCCTTTATTTATGCTCAAATAACATCACATTATGTAGAGAGTAGCCTATTTCCTTTGAACATAAAACTGATGTTAAGAGCTATGTAGTCTTTACCCTTCGCTGTGTTCAGGCTCCAGATCGGCAGAGTGGTCTTCTGCCACGTAGTACTTCACTATGACGGCCACTGCCAGGTATGTGGCAGCCAGGGTCCCTAGAACACTGAACACATACAGACAGATCAGATAGTTGTACAGTACAGGAACCGTACAATAGTATTTGTGTACAGGAATAACATACTTATTGTTCCTTCATCATACCAACCTGGTGTATTTCTGGATGCTAATCTCCTTAGGGATGGACAGGGGTAGGATGATGAGCAGACACATGACGAAGAGCACAAAGCGATGATCGCTGTACCAGTTGTATGGCATCTCCTCTTCCGTCAGGCCAGTAATCGTCTCGTACATAGATATGCATACTGCAAACACAGATGTTTGTTTATCCGTTACACACACACGGAGCACACACGTGTGCGCACGCACGCACACACACGCGCACACACACACACAGACACACACACACACACACTAAGGTATACTTGTCATGCATGCAGTGTGTTATTATCAATAGCTCAGAATGTTTGGTTCATCAGCTTTACAATGTTCTTATCTCTTATGTATTAGAGAACTTTTTTGAATTTCTTCTAAAAAAATGCAGTTATTGTGAGACAGGTAAATGGAAGTCAACCACATACTGTATATCCAATTTTCAGTGTTAGGAATAACTAGTTACAAAAGTAATTAATTACTGGAATGCATTACTTTTTGTAACTAAGTATGTAACTAAGTATCTAAGTATGTAAGGCATTACAGGGGGGAAAAGCTGTAATATATACTAGTTACAAATGGTAGTAACTTAAGTTACAATTCATTGTACTGTAACTTGGATTTGAATGGTGTTCAGTGTGGTGGGTCAGAAAGAAGCTGTTCCTGAACCTGCTACTTTTTAGTCTGCATGCTGCCGAAACACCTCCTGTGGGGAGGTGAAATAGTCATGACTCATAAACTTGATTTAAACTGTAAATTGCGAGATCCATATTAAGGTGTTTTGGAGAGGGTAACTAAAGTAATGCAAAAGTAGTGTAATGCCTTACATTTGAAATATACTAACCCCAACTCCGATGAAGTTGGGACGTTTGGTAAACAGTGAATTAAATCAAAATGCTATCATTTTCAAAACATTCAATCTATTCATTAGATGGAGAATAGTGAAAAGACAACATATTAAGTGTTAAAACCGAGAAAAAACATTATTTTGGGGGGCATATGTACTCATTTCTAATTTGATAAACCCAACACGTCTCAAATAAGTTGGGACGGGGATTAGTGAAATTCAGTAAACATCCAAATAAGATAAAATAACAAAGAAGAACATTTCAAAATGAATTGTACTGACGGACAATATAGGTGTCCAGGTATAAGATCATCACAGAGAGGCTGAGTCACTCAGAATTAAAGATGCAAAGGGAATAATTACCATAGTTATTACATACATTTTTGAATTCCCTTTGATTTACCACGATTGAGTGTACATAAGACATATTTTTGTTACTAAAATCATTGTATAGGTTCATGACATCATGAAATATATATTGGCTGTAGTCTCACTCTAATTCCTGGAGTGCTAGAGCTATTGAAAATTGACCATATTAAGAATGCTTAATGCGTGCAAATGATACAGGGGTGTAACATTCTCCTAAGCACCTGAGCTCACTTGAAATAAACCCAGAAGACATGGGAAACTGTCCTTTGCTTACAGAAGTCAGCAGAAGTTGTAGAAGTCCATTCTTTTTGACAATAATAGAGCTTTGCACATCCTGTGCTACAGTGAAAATGGACCATCCAACTTGTGTTAGTGCTAACTTCAAAAGTCAGCCTCCATGATGGCATGCGGGTGCAGTAGTGCATTGGTTAAGATGTTCTCACTCATCTGTAGAGTTCAATACAGTGCTGAATGGTATAAATGGGTTTTAAACAGCATGAAAAGCCACTCATGCATTATATTTTGAAGGGATATCTTCGATTACTGCCACATAGTAAGGTCAAATTGCATTCTCTACTATGTTTTAACAGTTTGGCTCCATCATAAGGACCAGCAGGTGATAAAATGGTTGGCTTTTGGTCAAGACCTGTCACACTGTAAGCACTACAGAAAGGAAAACATTGCAAAACATGACAAGGAATACACCCACCATTTAAGCTGGTGAAATCATGTCCAAGATAGTAGTTAACACTGTTTTTTATGTAATATCATCTCATCGGTTAATGTATTTAACTGTTAAGTGTTGTCTTTTGTTTTGTTTTTAGTCTTCCTCGACATTTGCTGCCATTTATTGTCCCCGTCCCAACTCTTTTGAGACGTGTTGGATTTATCAAATTAGAAATGAGTACATATGTCCCCCAAAAGAATATTTTTTCTCGGTTTTAACACTTAATATGTTGTCTTTTCACTATTCTCCATCTAATGAATAGATTGAATGTTTTGAAAATGATAGCATTTTGATTTAATTCACTGTTTACCAAACGTCCCAACTTCATCGGAGTTGGGGTTAGTAATATTGTAGTGTAAGGGATTATTTTGAAAAGACAGTAACATGTAATCAGTAATGCATTACTGTTTTTGAATAACTTTCCCACAACACTGCCAATTATAAAGGTGTTGCTGAAACAATGAAAACAAGTCAACTGACATTTCTCCAGCTGATCCTGCACCACCACCAGGAAGGCCACGGAGATCATGAAGAGGTTGAAGCAGAAGCAGACCTCACACAGCTGGCCGATGCGGCGGCCACACACCTCGCGCACCACATCCTGGTACGTGTCCTGCCGGCTCACCGACGAGGAGAAACCCAGAATCACCAAGCCACTGATCAGGAAGATCAGAGACACCTACACACCGCAAAGAACGTAACATAACATAACATAACATAACATAACATAACATCACATCACATCACATCACATAACATAACATAACATACAGTTTGTAGTATGACATGACATGACATGACATGACATGACATGACATGACATGACATGAAATTACATAAGATACGATCAGATCAGATAAGATAACATAACATAAATAACATAACATAACACTATCACATCCGCAGACAAGGAAAATCAAAGACACAGCCAGTACGCACATACAGTAGCGTAACATAGCAGGTTAACACACTCAAAAAAATAAAAAATGCTGCTGATCAGGAACATTTCAGCGACAGTACATCCCAGAACACAGCATGTTAAATAATATCACTCCTACTGATCAGGAAATTAGACACCTCCTACACCACATAACACATGAGATGGCAGCATGTTAATGCAAGATCTCATCCTCTCATCAGGACAATCAGAGACACTACCACCACAGCTAATAGCATTGCATTACACACAACATTAAGTAAGGATTTTAAGACCAGCTTTTCCCTGAGTCCACAGCTGCACATGTAGCCTATGCACTTGTGACTGCGTGGTCCCTACTCTTACACCATAGTGAAAGTTGCTGACTCGTGCTTGGTCTCAGTTCAAACAGTTATGACACAGCATACTTGAAGGAGGCAAGAGGAATGTCAGTGGTACAAGTTAACCAATTACTGCTGAACATGAGCAAAACCCTGTGACAGAACAGACTTTGTACTGAGGTGTCCCTTATTTTTCCATCAGACAGTTGGCATCCCTTGTTACAGAAACTGTCTGTAGAGTGTAACAATTGTCATTAGATTTACACAGTGCAACACAGCCCACAACCAGATAGCAATAGAATCTCTATTGTCTACCTTCAACCGATTGTCCACATCTGCAAGGGCCAACAATGCCAAATGGATATTGTGTTATTCCACATGGCATCATATCACAGTCAGTGGTTGACTTTTGGCTTTAAAATACTTTTTCGTATTTTGAAACATGTCTGGATCCGCACCATCCTCCCTGCAAAGAGTGGTGGTTAAAACTGACCAAAGTGCTTATGTTGCTTTGACATTGCACTATGCGAACCTTCAACACGGTACTTCAACAGGCGCAACAAGTGATGGGACTCAGGACTGTCACTCACATCATCCTCCTTTTTGTTACAGCTCAAATGTGTCATGTCCCACACACAGGGAAGCTGACGGGGGACAAAAGGGGTCATTTGTTCTCCCGGGCTTAAGAAGAGAGGGGCCCAAAATGGACTTTCCATTACTTTGTATGTATTGGATGGGGGGCCCTTTCAGATGACTTTGTCCTGGGCCCAGCAAAAGCTGTCAGCGGTCCTGCCCACACATCTACAGTATGTATTCATCCATTTCACAATCATAATGCAATCCCACTGTACTGTAATACCATCAATGTTTAAAATACTTTGTACGAGCAGTACACAGCATTGGAAAAAAATCGTGATATGCCATGAATGCCATACAATTCTGTGAGTAGCCTGCATCACAAACACTTACAAAGAACAAATAGGCCTACTGAATACATGTGTCAAGGACAAGGTTGTAGGTTAAGATCAGCTAGTGTTTAAAATGATTTCACCCCCTGTAATAAAATATCACATTGTCTTTAAAAAAAAAAAAAAAATCCCTGGCCTCAGTTGGACTGTCTGCACCAGAAGTAGCCTATTAACGCATAGCCCAATAGCGCACAACGCTACAACAATATCATTTGTGTGGAGGCTGTGATCTCTGTCGTCTTCTCACCATTTCCACACTGAGGGCCATATTTATTCCGCCCGCTTTCTCGAAGGCCCACGGGAAGTTGAGGAGCCCGGCGCCCAGAGCAGACTTCAGCATAATGAAAATGGCTCCCATGGAACCCAGACGGGGGACATCGGATCCTCGCGCTGGTTTGGACAGCAAACTCATGCTGCGAATACTCTCACGAGCTAATTCCTCCATTTCTCAGCTGTTATGTTGGTGAAATCGTAAACTTCTGAAGGCGTCCTTCTCTCTCCGGGATGGAGAGGTAAATAAAACCTCCTTTCACTTTAGGAGAAGAGGATGCGTCTCGTGCGTTTGACATTATATACCTTAATTAGTCGTCAGGCGCGAGTTGAGAAAAATCAACAAAGGAATGTGACGTCTGATGAAGACATTTAGTAGAGACTTGCTAAAGGTGCGTCAGGAATGCTCCGCAAACAGTATGGTGGCGCACCATGCACGCGTCCTACAGGTGTGAGTCGCGTGCTGAAATGTTGCACGGTATCATACAAACTTTCATCTGAATAAACCTGTTAGCCCTGTGTTTTAGCCATTTACTGTAAGTGAATGTTGGCCTATCGTCGAATGTCGATTCCATCAGTCTACTGTGTTAGTTTTCCATGGTTCGAGGCAATAAAACCAACAAGTTAAAAAAGAGAAGTAGTAGTCACTGACTGTAAGAGCAGATCTAGTTCATGATAGCCTATCAGCTATTAGGGGTCAGCTCTATGTTCCCACAACCCATGGGTCCCACAGCGTATTCCTGCTGCTCCAATGTTTTTTTTTTTAAAAGAAATTATTCAAATATAGGCTCTATGTTCCACAACTCCATGTTCCCACATTATTGAGTTAACTAAGAGAACATGCATTTCTCCCCGCTGTGGAACATAGGGCCTAAATTTGAGGATCATGGAGCAGCAGGAATATGCTGTGGGACCAATGGGCTGTGGGAGCAGTGGGCCTAAAAATTCATGTTAAAAATCTTAGTGATGTGGGAACATAGACACGCTCCCTAGCTATTAGCAATGTTCTGCCCTAAAGTTTCTTGAGGCTGTGGGTCAACCAACGCCCCAACCCAGTAAGAACAGGTTACGTGGCGCTATTCCGACATGTCGCTATTCCGACATTGATGTCTATTGACGGAATACCGGCGCGAGTTATGCAATTTCTTTGGTTTGTGCTACGTTGCTCAGCTTTTACTAAGTTTAGGGAGAGTGCATACAGTTACCCTAACCCTAACCCTAACCCTGACCCTAACCCTAACCCTAACCCTACGGTATGTCAGCTGTCTGAATAGCGGTATGTCGGAATAGCGGTATGTCGGAATAGCGATTGCCCCCCGTAAGAACAAGCTAGATGTCTGGACAGAGAACAGAATTTTGTTTTTCCCTCTCCCCCTTCTTGTCAATATCGGTTATGAGACTGTTTGCATAAGATCTAACTCTCTGTGAATGCTTTGGAGAGATATGACCCACTGAAGTTTAGTGATCGAAAATCACACACATTTATGTTTTCATTTGTTCTGACCTGGTGGGCCAAATGTTTGCCATAGGCCTACCCGGGGCGGATTTGGCCTGTGGGCCTTTGTTTGGAAACTAAGGGGCTAAAAAAATATTGAAACACACTTAGATAATGTTGTAGTCACCGTTTGAAATCTCCTATGGCTCACAGCTCTGATAGTCTTCACTAGGAGAAGCTATGTCTGTGGGAGTAGCCGATGGGGTGCGAAAATCGCAAAGATGTCTGCGCCCAGTCAATCCGAAATTCTGCTAGTGCCTTGAACCGCCCATTGCCAGTCTAGGTTAATCTATGTCTATGCCAACGACATTGTCAAGAAGAAACGCTACGCTAATATGGACAACATGGAGGAGAGTTGTGTCGGAGGTGGTAGACGAGTCTTCTCCGTCGTAGGCTATATTTTGTATTTAGATGAGGAAAGTGGGCCCTCACCCAATACATAGGCCTACAATGTAATGACAACTCAATTCTGGGCCCCCTCTCTCCCTGGGCCGGGACAAATGACCCCTTTGTCCCCCCCCCCATTGTCAGCTTCCCTGCTGCACACAAGGTACAGTAGGCCTACAGAACATCATACAGAAATAGAGGTAGGCACTGTAGCAGAGTGTTTTGGTTTAATGAGGTGAATTACATGATAAACATATGCAGACATAATGCAAATTACAGTAAAATGTACTCACACTTATATAATAGTAGGCCTACATTCAGATATACTTACACTCACAAATAATTTACAAATAATTTATTCTGATATACAGTACAGGTATTTACTATTTACACATAGTTATGCTGATATACAAGAACACTCATTACTACAATATAATCATGTCTTGACTATACAATATTATAACAATCTTTTTCAAAAAAGGTTACATCCCATTGAATATTCATAATACAATTGCACTTTGACAAACAGAAGTAATCAGATTATTTCTTTTTTGAGTGGTGCTTGTGGCCCCCCTCTCGTGCTCTGGAGAGATTCTGTTCACTCCTCGCTAATGGAGAGCCTCTGTCTGCACTCTCACTAGATCTCCTGCTTTTGCGTGGGTTAGCATTTAGGCTTTTGGAACGTGAAGGTGTATGCATTGGATCCATATATTGCTCTGATAACAACAAACTGTTTGTGTCTATTCTGGAGTCTCTTCTCTCTGCGTGTTGATTTGGCACTGTACGTTCTGCTGTTCCTTGAACATTCCTCATCAAGTCCTGTCTCAGTTCGTGATTTACCCCTAGAGTATCATAGGAATGCCTCCTCTGAGATGGATCCCACACCACCCCCTGAGGCATTAAGTGACTGGGAGGTGTCCTGTAATCCGACTGTGACACTCTGTACGCATTGGGAAGCAGTTTGGTAGTCGTGGCCAGTGGTTGGCTAACTGATCTCTTAACATATCTGCCACTGCTTTCCCAGGTCTGAATGTGTGCGTTGTGGTTGGCATGACTGAGGGGTGGTTGGCTTAGTGTTTGTTGAACGTAGTAGTGTTGCATGGCTCTGGCGTGTTCAAGAGGGTAGGATG
Organism: Engraulis encrasicolus; assembly: GCF_034702125.1. NCBI lineage: Eukaryota > Metazoa > Chordata > Actinopteri > Clupeiformes > Engraulidae > Engraulis > Engraulis encrasicolus. The sequence goes on from NC_085878.1 coordinate 48,899,040, forward strand.
AGGCTGGATCGAAGATCTGTTTGTTGACCGTTGGACCTCCAGGACTCTCTGTCGATGCTTCGACCGTTGCAAGCGATGATGAATCTGTAACTTGTTTGGCCATTCCCTGTACCTCAGCCGTTGACTTGTCTATGTTGATGACGGTAGATTTGTCATTGCATCCCTTCATTCCTTCATCAGATGACAGCAAGTCTACGATCAGTCCCGCCTCGTTCACCAGATGAAGTGCTGTGACACTGAGCTTTCTCTGTGGCTGCGGCACCTCTAAGTGAACTGCCGGTAAACTGAGCTTTCTGTCCGCCTTCACCGATGGAGGACTGGCAGCCGCTAAACTGAGCTTCCTCTCCTGCAGAACCTCCAACTGAACTTCTGTTAAACTCAGCTTTCTTTCCCGCTTCACCTCTGGAGAACTCGCTGCTAAACTAAGCTTCCTTTCAGGCTGCAACTCCGGAGGAACCACTGTCAAACTGGGCTTTCTCTCTGTCTGCACCGCTGTTAAACTGGACTTCCTCTCAGACTGCACCAGCGGAGAAACTGCCACTGTCAAACTGGGCTTCCTCTCAGACTCCACTTTTAACTCAGAAGCAGCGCCTACACCGTCCTGTCCTTTCGACTCCCTGCGCCCGCTAGGTAACGCAGGTAAGCCGTCGCTGCTGCCGACGCTGTCGTGTCGTGACCACAGCGTCGCCGTGTCACAGGTGGAGGACTTCCTGGAGCGGCTCTGGAGCTCGCTGGCGTCCACGCCGGTCAGCGCTGTCACGGCGGCCATCATGCGGTTGGCAAACTCCTCCAGCTGCACCAGCCGCAGGTCCACCGTCTGCAGGCAGGCCTTCATGGCGTGCTCCCTCTCGTTCACCTCCTCCAGGCGCGCTGCCATGTTCTCCACCCTGCACAAATGGCATCATACAATCATAATCATGTATACGTAAATTATGTGTGTTATTCAGATTTCATGCCGTGCTCTGTTCACTCTCATTCACCTACTCCCATGATACACCTACTCCCATTTCTATTGTAATCACATTTTCCCCACCCTATTTGTCACATCTCGGGCACAAAGAGCAGTGCCATGGAGCTCCAGTGTCGTGTGAAATTCAGCAACATATTGTTGCATTAATTCAACTTAAATGTTATGTTTCGAAGATGTTTTTCTGACACTTGATCATGCAGCACATTTGCTCTTAGCTAGGGATCTCTAAATTGCAGCTGTGAAAACTACTACCAGCTCCCAGTCGGCATTAGAATAGCACTCCAAAGATCCACAAGAACTGCCTAAACGCGGCCAATTCAGCCCAATCTGATTCCTTCAACTTTTATACTGTAAAACAATGCATCCAATTAAATGTAAAAAAGTAAGTTGCCCTGCTGCTAGCTTCGAACTCAAGTTGAGAAAGCCTCGAGTTTAGTTACCATAATCCTCAAGATGATTTAACTTATAAACTTCAGGGAGTAAGGAAATTCAACATTGCAAGCCAGAAAACATTAAAAGGTATAGAGTGGACTAGGTTCCTACAGAAAGCCTGACACATGTGTGCAGATCAAGTCTCTGTATCACAACAAAGTCACAAGTGACCCGTGTGACACATACCCTGGGCCTCAGCACAGAGGGCAGGTCATCCCAGGAAGTGACTTCTTGGCAATATATTGTGAATTTGTCACATGACAGCAAAACTCTAGCTGTCCAAATGTCATAGATTAGGGTAAACACATACAACAATCCATTTTACTTTTAAGGCAGTCAGAACATTGCTCTGTATGTGGTTGATTAGTGTTGGAGCCATTTTGGGTTTTTGTTTACTTAGTGGAAGGTGAAATGATGCCTATGATTGTATTGATTTGAAATTCTGATTTTGGTTAACAAAGTGTTTAGTTTAGGTTAAGAAATGGCATATGTGCCTTATTTCCTTTGATCATGTACAGCTGTCCCTAATTACTATACTATCTGTCACGTGACAGGACACACCTCCTTTGACGTGCCCCTGGTGCAAAGTGGCACTTTAATTAGACCACTCAATGTGTGTTCCACAGGTAGGATGGTAAAGAGGAACAGTTTTAGACCACAAAATTACCTTAGACAAAAATCTGTATATTTGGTTTATTTGGAACAGCATTTTGATTAGACAAGTCAACCGAACCTTTTGAACATCTCTTTAATTCAACACTCTATGCGTGCTTGAAACCTTGGATTGTGCGTCGGAACAATTTGTCACCTGCCTCACTTGGCGTTTGGGTAAAGCGCCGTTGCAATTAGTATCCATTGAGCCAGTATGAGACTTCATTAGATGTCCAGTTTGCAGCCTGGAATGGTGTGACTACTGTATGATTTCCACACAGTAAACCCCATGTATTACTGGCAGGTAGAGGACTTGTCATTCTCAAAACCAAATCCATACCCATAAAAGCCAAAATTTCCTCACAAATGTATGTGGAATGACACAGGTACATGTAGGAAACCAATTAAGTTTCTTTTTTTTAAACTCCGCCAAGGAGGTTATGTTTTGGGTCGCGTTGGTTTGTCTGTCTGTCTGTTTGTCCGTTTGTTTGTCTGTCTGTCTGTCAGCAGGATTACTCAAAAACTGATTTGGATAACATTTTGTGGAGTTGTTGTAAATGACAAAAGGAACATTTTGATGGTGATCCGGATCACGCTGCGGATCCAGCATTTCTTTTTTAAGATTCCACACCATTGCCGGATAGGACGAACTTTGACATTCCAGTTTCTAACTCCACAAAAACAAAGCACAAAGACTTGAAAACAAGTCCGACAGGTGGACAAAGATGTGTCCACTTGTTGCTTATCACAATCCGGTTGTAGAATAAAAGCACAAATATGAGAGAGTAACATGAAAAATGGTGGCGAAGATTGTGTTTTGGCCGATTAAAGAATGTGTTTCAGACGGACAGATGGACAGACAGACAGACCAACGGACTGACATACCCTCTAGGGCGCATCTAAAAATTAGGGTGTAACATAGTCTATCAAACAGCTTCCTTGGTGGAGGTCTGCACTCTCTGAGTGCATTTCTAGGTTTTTTTAACAGCCATAATACGTATATATGATCTCACCTGTCAGATGTGATGCGGATGCGCTCATTGTTGGAGGACTGCTCCTTGTCCTCTTTTCCTCTGAAGTGCTCTTCCACACACTGTTCCTCAAACTCATACAAAGCTTTCAGTTCTTCGGGGCTGAGGGCCAGTTCTTCAAAACAGAAACACAGTGCAATCTGATGAATTTAAATTCAGGACAACAGCACAAGCTAAGGATATTTTCAGACACCGAATAGTCAACTTTAAGCAAACTGAGCTCAGTCACCCCACTTCAGTTCATCTGGTGCTCACATACTGGGGAGTTTATTAGAAAGAGGACCGTTGTTCTTTTTTTAGTCCATAACAATTTTTTGGGGGGGTTGGGGTGTAATCTGTCTGAGTTTGTTCTAAGGTGTGACCAAAGAAACTCAAGAGAAAGAACAATCTCTTGGCGGGGAATGCATTGGCCACGGTGTAGTACGGGGGCGTTGCCTGAGGACACGAGTGGATGGAAAATTAACTCCCTTGCGCATGGTCGATCAGTGGGGGCGACACCATGATGGATAATTTGTGGCCAAGTAACGGCAGCTGTTGGTCAGCAGTAATTGCTGGGGGTAATTAATGACAGCTGACAGACATTCACGCTGTCCTATGACCTGTTCCACAGTGAATAACATTTCCGTACTCCCCTCGCCATCATTTCCTACTACGCTGTTATGACGTGAGTAAGCCCTCTTGTCTCAAGCCTCTTTGGGTGTGACGGAGTGTTCTGACCAAAGAAAGTCGACACAGAAGAACAATCTCTCGGGGGGAAATGCATTGGCCACCGTGTAGTACAAGGGTGTTGCCTGAGGACACGAGTGGATGGAAAATTAACTCCCTTGCACATGGTCAGTGGGTGCGAGACCGTGATGGATACAATTTCCGTACTCCGCAAAATCCGGAAACTCCGCGAAAATGTGCCGAAAGAGGATATCCGGTTGTCAGTGTTCAGTTTGTGGCCAAATTAACTGCAGTTGTTGGTCAGCAGTAATTGCTGGGGGTAATTAAGGACAGCTGCCAAACATTCACGCTGTCCTATGACCTGTTCCACACTCCGACCCTCGCGGAAGTGACATTGCATGCTTCCCTGATGCTTCCAATACTGACCGTAGAAGAAGAATAAAATTTCCGTACTCCCCTCGCCATCATTTCGTACTACGCTGTTATGACGTCAGTAAGCCCTCCTGTATATCTACTCTCCTTGGTTCTGACTGTCATGCCAATGAGCCTGACTCTTTGGTGTAGCGGTCAGAGCCTCAGTTTATTACCCCAAAAGGTCCAGGTTTGAGGCCCGGCTGGGCAACTCTATTCCCTTTCTCTACATAAGGGTTGAAAGGGATCAAGTGTGTGAAAACAGCAAGTCCAATAGCTCAAGATTCAAGAACTTCATTTGTCATGTGTCTTCATGTGCTGGCACAATTGGCAGTGAAATGAAATTTGCAACTGCTCTCCTCCGTGTAGAAAGTAATGTTAAATAAATAGTGGAAAAAGAAATAAAAAACTAAATAAAAAATACAAAAATAGCCCAAGTATTGAAAAAGCGGATGGCTTGAGCATAGCCCCCCCACCAGTGGAACACTGTAATGTTCTCTGAAAAAAATGTTACTACAGTACCATAGTACTACACCTCTATGACAATACACAGGGAGTTTAGTAATACAATACGACTTGGTCATTGCCATTCCGGTAACAGCTCATTTATAAAAGGGGCTATATGTTACTGCATTAATAGTGAACTCACTGAGTTTTTTGTCACGCTCGTCCACCTCTCCTTCCTTCTTGTGGTGGCAGCAACGTTTCAGCAGGCGCTTGAACAATATGAAGATGTGGCTGAAGACGATGAGGGGCGGTGGCAGCACCGGCCGATCGTGGAATGTCATGATCACCTGGTAACGCTGGAACTTCCATATCTGGTTGGAGATGGACTTCACCTCGAAGAACGTGTTGCTGAAGAAAATGAAGTCATTTCCGGAGATGTAAACAAGTTTTAAAGCTGTTCCATAATGGATGTTACATTCCCTCGACTCTGTGGAACCTTGTGTTTCTTAAATAGTGCAAGTTCACACAGCCTAAAAATGCAGTAAATTACAATACAAATACAAATACAAAGCAATTTATTGTCATTATACAAGGTACAATGCAATTTTAAGCCTCCCTACGAGACGAAGTACGAGTCCTTGGTAGATGTACACATTCCTGCAAGTGTGCAATATTGTACTAATCTTTTAAATGCTTATAAAGACTATTTTTTATTCATCAATTAATTATGAAGCACAGGGTGCGATTTGTCGGAAAACCAGAAGGGGGGATATTTCAGATTTCAAGCTATGTCAATGGAATTACATTAAACTGTGATTATATCGCCTAGAAAAAGTGGCGATATCAAAAACAGACGATCCCCCCCCCATCCCCCCCTACAAATCGCACCCTGATGAAGCATATCAGTACAGTATAAAGAACAGTAAGTGCTTGGCTTACTTGAATACGGCGATGAGCAGGTTGACGAGGAGGATGTTGGCCACGAGCAGATAGCAGGCCATGATGGCGGGGGTGAGCCAGGCTCCTGGGATGCAGGGCGGCAGCTTCTTACCGTCGTCGTCAAACAGGTTCTCCCCACACGGAGCTACCAAGAAAACACACACACAAGAGGTTTGTTTTCAGCTCAGGCTTCATCTGTACTGAGGTGCTATACAGTACCTGTAGGCCTGTTCATCATGTGTCACTTTACCAGTCTAAATCAAATTTGATTCATTAGCAAATACACATGGAAGAGCTGCTGTTTACAACATGCATCAAGCTCACAGTCCTTATTCTAACTTGTTTTGATAAAAAAAATGCTGTGTTTGTGTTTTAAAGCAAAGATTTGACAATAAAAATAAAAAAACAAACAACTGATCAACTAAACTACTAAGTAATTGATGTATACTAATATTAAAACTAATAAGTACTAAAACTAATACGTAATTGATTTATACTTGAAAAGAACATTTAGACTGGCATAAAAGTGCAATGTATGTGTCACTAATGTGCAAGCATCTATAATAGATATTACAGTATATACTCACGGTTTATCTCCATTGCATAAACTATCCATTTGTGAAGCGTTAAGATATAAAAGGAAAGAGAAAACCATTTGTTAGATAAATGCATCCCATTTGTCAAGCAAGTCATCCTAGTGATATACTCATCTTTGCTGTAGCTGAGCAATAATACATAGGGACTCATTTACTACAGGTCCAAAAGCAGGTACAATTTTATCAAGCCTGAAACATGGAAACTGATCTAGAGTGCATCGCCCAGAGAAATTACACAAGTGAGAAAATCTTCTCACATCTTTCTCTAAAGAGCAGAAAGTTAGCGTGTACCAAGTTTAGGCAAGAGTATTGAAATGGGAACAAATACATGTATGTATGTGAATAGTATGTGATTCACATATAGCCATTATAAATGAAGTTTAAATATGATGGCCAGACATAGAATAATAGGCATGATGCCTAAGTGTATAATATTTTTTTAACCAAAAGGAGACAGCTGAAGAATAAAAAAGGTGAAATGATTTGGCACACCCTTGCCAAATGTCAGGAATGACAGGTGAAATTGCAAACACACACCACATCCAGCTCTGCCATTTTTAAGCCTAAGTGCTAATTTGAAACTGTCACACATCAAACTCACTTTTCCTGTTGGTTTCACATTACACTACAGTGCAATGAAACAATAGGGTCCACTCAAAATGTATACCTTAGAAATTAATTAAATGTTTGTGATGGTATGGCAAGGTTGATGTACTGTACAAAGTTTCTTGCAGTCTGAAATAATGAGAAGTCTATTGTGTAGGCTGTGCAAAGTTTGATATCAATGACCAAATTAACCAAATGTCTTTTGACTGTCACTGGGGGAAAGGCCCCTAAATGAATCCCGATAACAAAATAAGATGATTTTCTACATTGAGTTCTATACCACTCTGTCATTACAGGTCAGGACAAATGCAAGGAAGGTGGATGACAAACTCTAAAAAGTTTCAAATTATTCAAATGTTGTTTAAAATGCCAAAAAAAAAATCAATACGGGGCATCGTCAGGCCTACAGCCCATATTGCCTAGGCATCATTATAGGCATCAGGAAGCTTAGAGTCTTACTATGAACTCTGGTCTTACGGTCTATGGAATCTGCAAAGACTTCTCCATAGATCATCCAGTAGGGCATGTAGAAGATGTTGCGGGCTAGCCTCCAGGTGGGCTCCTCGTCCGGGTGCAGGATGGCCTGGCGCGCCACCCCGAAACTCATCAGCACCACCAGCATGATCACCACGAAGTACAGCATGTCGATCATCTGAAATGCACAAGAATTATTACATTACACTGAAGTACAGCATGTCGATCATCTGAAATGCACAAGAATTATTACATTACACTGAAGTACAGCATGTCGATCATCTGAAATGCACAAGAATTATTACATTACACTGAAGTACAGCATGTCGATCATCTGAAATGCACAAGAATTATTACATTACACTGAAGTACAGCATGTCTATCATCTGGAATGCACAAGAATTATTACATTACACTGAAGTACAGCATGTCTATCATCTGAAATGCACAAGAATTATTACATTACACTGAAGTACAGCATGTAAATCATCTGAAATAAACACATGTAGACATCATACATACCACAAAGTACAGCATGTCTATCATCCGAAATGCACACATGAAGACATCATGCTTACCCCAAAGTACAATATGTCTATCATTTGAAATGCACACATCACGCATAATATACACACATGCATACCACCAAGTACAGCATGTCTATCATCTGAAATGCATACATCACACATAACATATAGGCCTCCTGGCCAAAAAAGTAGAATATCATGAAAAAATTGGCTTATTTCCAGAATTCCATCAATAATCTTAAACCTTCATAGATTACAGATTCATTGCCCACATTTTGAACTATTCCAATAATACATTTATTCTTATATATTTTGGCCTTTCAGCTAAAAATAAATAAATTATGAATAGAGGATTTCAGAAAATTAGAATATTGTCATGTGAAAAAGTTTGGGTCACATCAAATCAGTTGAAATTTGGTGCTTCCTAAATTACATGTCAATGTTCAATACTTGGTTAGGAATCTCTTTTCCTTAATCACTATTATGTATCATCTGTATCTATTATGTATCATCTGCAATACAATATGTTCTATTGACTGATTGAACCAGCAAAATACAATGTATGTAAAGGACCAGATATTGAAACAGCCACCGACGTGTATGCATTAGATCACTCACCATCTTGCCCATCATCATGACGTAGGGCCCCAGGTACTTGTTGACGCCGAAGATGTCGAGCACCCGAATGTACCAGAAGATGATGTCTATGCAGTAGATGACGCGCCCGTAGCCCATGGAGGGCTCTCCCTGTAGCCGTAGCAACAGGCCAATCAGGAAGAAGGAGATGGCCACCAGGTCCGTGATGTTCCAATACTCCTCCAGCCACACCTTCACCTTCTGCTTGATCTTACCCGGCTCCGACATCAGGATCTAACACACGCAAGCACAAATGTGAATGCAGTATGCAGCATGCGCGTGCATGCACACAGACGCACACAGACGCACACACACACACATAAACAACAACATTGTTAACACTTTCATTCAGAGCCCCCATTATAAGCTTGTTGCCTCCAAAACAGGGGTGCATTTCTCAAAAGTGTAGTTGTTAGCCAGTTAGCAACTTGGGTAGTTGTCAATGGGAAATTGCATTGCAAACAAAAAAAGTAGCTAATGTAGTTAGCAACTATGGCTTCGAGAAATGCACTCCAGTAATGACCAAGTAATGACCAAGTTCTGAAAAACTTGCGGCACTGTCATAGCAATGCTGTGATGATGTAGTTTTTTTTTTTTGTCCGTGACAGGCAATTCCATCTGGACCAAAAGACCATGCACAATTACTTGTTATCTAAGACATCACACACAAACAATTAGTAAATGGAGATAACATGCAAACAGCAAATGTGATGTCATAGTAACAAACCTGGCGCAGCTTCTCAAAGCCCAGGGTGACTATATAGGCGATGACAATGAGCTCCTGCACTGACGGCCAGCGCTCCATCTTCACTAGAATGATGTAGTTGTACAGCGCCAGGTAGGCAAGGTAGGCCGTCTGAAAAATAAAAACACATTATAGCAAGATAACACAGAATAGTAATACAGCCCCAGGTAGGCAAGGTAGGACGTCTGAAGAATAAAAACATAAAACACACAAAGATTATAGTTATACAGCTCCGGCTATACAAGACTAGATAGGCAAGATGGACGTTCTGGACAAAGGTACACCAGAATGATGTACAGTACAGTACAGGGCTAAATATTGTAGGCAATGTAGGCCTTCTGGAGAATAACAAAACAGTAGATCAAGGATTGTGTCACATTTTCATTATTCATCAGATGACAATGCTGGGCTCCCTAGGAGGAAGCTTTGTTATGAGAGGAAGCTTCAGAACTCACCGTGTTAAACCAGAACTTGGTGAAAGGGGCATTGTAGAACTCATAGATCTTTTTGCCAATGGGAACTCGTCTTCGACTCTTTTTATTGCTTTCCTCATCTTGGCCCTTCTTGGAGCCCCTCTTCTCCTCCTGAGAAAACATGAAGTCAAAGTGCACACAGTTAACATGTACAGTGTAGTACAGGTCATACAACTGAACATGTGCCAGATTTATTTCTACATTATGATGTGTTTTCTGATAGAGAAAAAGTACTGGAAGTTGTAGATGGCTGAAATGACATGAAGCAGGTAATACCAGTAGCACTATCTCTGTGTCTATGTTGTTCAAGTGACATGATTATGTATTAGGAGAGTTTGTTAAAGGTGCACTATGTGTACTATGCTGCTCATTGAAACTGTGCTGCCGATTGCCAAACTTGATATTTTCATGAGAATTAGCCAAATAATCAACTAATATTTTCTAGTATGACCAGAGTGCAGTAGGTTTTGCAGCTAAAAAAAGCCTATTTCTGTCATTCAAAATGGTGGACATGGAGAAGATTCCCCTTTTTAAGCATGAAAAGTGCATGAATTTGATGGTGGTGGAAAGTATTCATGAAAAAGCAAACATTTGTGAATGGGCAGCATGAATGCTGGAAAGAATAAAATATTGCACATTGCACATTTAAGCCTAAGCCATGTACCTTGTTGGACTTGTCATCTTTGTTGTCATCTTCTTTGTCCTCATTGTCAACGTAGCTCTGTTCTTCTGATTCTTCTCCCGTGCGAAAATCCAGCAGTAGAATATATAGTGGACATATAATCCCCAGGATTACCTATGTGAAATGGATGGCATGGCATGGCATAGCATTACATAATGGTTACAAAAGACCAACAAGAAAGCATTTATTTTACACTGGGAACATCATTGTCACTAATGGAGGTCTCACATGATCGTGTGCTCTTTTCTCGTTTTTGCTACATTCTGTACTGAGTCAAATTGATCACAAAATAATGTGTAACATTGATTTTCTATCAAGCATCTTGACTCTAGTTCTTACAACAGCATACTACATAATAATGGGCAGTCATAGGTAAGCAGTTAGGGTGTCAGATTGCTAGTCCAAAGAGTTTGACTCCCGATAACAGCATGGTAATGTCTCGAAGCACTGCTCCTTTGGGGCGCCGTTTGGTACAGCACCCTTGTGTGCAGTGAGCACTGTGTGCTGTGCAGCGCTGTGTCACAATGGCAATGAGAGTTTCCCATGTACATGACCGAGGTACCCTGATGGTACAATCCCCCCGCACTGCTCCTTTGGGGCGCCATTTTGGGCAGCCCCCTTGCACGTGCATACATGCAATGTTGTTGTGTGCAGTGAGCACGTTGTGTGCAGTGTCACAATGGCAATGGGAGTTTCCCCAGGTACGTAATGAAATGAACTCTACCTTCAGGCCATTGACTTTGCCCATGCGCAGGCAGCCCATCCACATGTCGGTGAGCAGCATCTGGCTGCAGGTGTGTGCGATGAAGTCCCGGTGCTTGGCCATGACGGCCAGCTTCAGGCAGGTGGAGTTGCTCCAGTTCTTCAGCTCGTAGGTCAGCAGCTTCATGGCCACCTGCTCATCCTGCTTATACGACTGATCCAGCACGTCCAACGCCAACTGACCAAACTCCCTGCAGAAGGAGGATACAACACAACATGTATGAGTATGGCGACACACACCCACACACATGCAACGCACGCACGCACACACACGCACACACACGCACGCTCATCATACTTTTTGCAATGATTCAGCAGGTCATACAGCAGCTGTCCTAACTCCCTAAGGGAAGAAAAAGGGGAGATGGGTGAGGGAGAATTTTACACGTTATTTTATATTACTTGTTTGGTAATTCTTCAGACAAGTCGTAAAAAAAGAATGGGGAAAGAGGGGGAGAGGAAAAGTGAAATAATCCCTCCACAAGAGCAATATTTTTTTTTACAAATTTCATTGATATAGTGTATATGGTTTCAGCAACTGGCTATTAGCATATGTGTCTGTGTCTTAACAAAAACGGTCAACATGATCATCATTAATAGACATACTTGGAGTTGTTCTCGAGGTCCTGTAGGATGTCCTCCACCAGGTCGCTGTGGGCCGACTCGTGGGCCATGGCCTTGTAGAGCTTGCAGGCCACCAGGGCCTTGGCCATGGCCTCCTCGCCCCGCTGCCACAGGAACAGCGCCATCTTCTGGCGCCTCATCAGCACCGCCCACACCAGCAGCTCGTGGAAGGGGTACTTGAAGCGGCTGATCTCTGGGTCGTCCAAGTCAAACTCCATCTCCTCCTCCTTCTTCTTCTTGGTCTTCTTCTTGCCTTTCCCAGGCGGGTCGTCGTCCTGTGTAACAACGGTCAATGTAACTTGTTGAATGAATAATACAGAACATCTGCATGTAGCCACACAATGCTTGAGAATTACATAAGTGTTGATGCATGTTTATTACCTCCATTCCAAGAAGCATCAGCGCTTTAGGCTGGAAGCAGAAAAAAACGTTTTTTTTTTATCTTGAGTGAAATCTGACATTTTTATTTTAACTATTCACATATTGTCAAAGTAGAATCTTATCTGAGAAAATGTTTGACTAAATTGAACTACTGAATACATACAAAGGACAGCCAGACAGTTCTATCACACTTTTTCTCTTGAAATATTGGTACACTTTGTTGTATGTTTATATTTGGGTTTTTGCTCTTTTTAACAACAATTTCACCACTCTTACTCGCTTGAGCCCATAGAGACTGTTGTATAGTGTGCGGAATCCTTTCCGAGTGTAGTTGCAGCGATAAGCCCCTCCCATTAAGAATTCCAGGACCAGGCCGATGTCAATGAGGGTGATCTGATAGTTGGGTGGTAGGTTTCCCTAGCAGCATGAGAAAAAAGAAGGATTTAATCATTATGTCACAGAAAAGTAAATATCAGTTTAATGAATATATGAATTAAATACATGCATTGTTTACATGAAAGGGTCTGTTTGGAGATTCAGTTATTCTAGCTTTCAATGACAAAAAGGAAATGAGAACATTTCAGGATGTGTGCGTTATGATGAAATAAAACAATTACCTTTTTCACATCTCTCACAACAAAATGCAACGTGTTTACTGGCCCGAGTTTCTATTGAAAAAAAAAAGAGTTGTATCAAGCACCATCGTCTTTCCACACCTTTTAGTAAAGACACCATCTGCACTTATACAACAACTGACAGCAAGTTCTTATACTACAATACTACAATCAGGGATAAATGCAGCCTCCATTACCGTATTATAGAGCTCCTCCAGGCGAGGGATTGTTAGAAAGTGATGGATGTTCACTCCTGTCTCGATCAGCAGTTTGACAAAGTCCACTCTGTCCATGACTAGGGCGTCCATCATAGCCTGCTCCAGAGAATTCACCTGTGCCACAGTCACGTGGAGTCAAGACAGAGACATATGCAAGACAGTTGCTCGTGACTTAACACATTTGGCAAGCCTCAGTTGTATTCCCATGACCACAACACGTATAACTTCTGTTATCATTATCTTGTTGTCTGATGTTTGCCATCTAAGATCTTCTGGTGATGGTCCTGGGAAAATATGCACTTAATAACAGTACAGTGACATAATACATAAATATAAACAGGTTTTGATAGTAAGCCATATGTCTATTTAATCTATTTAAAATAGAACTAGAAATGCGACCTACGCCAAGGAAGTTGTTTGATAGAAGATTTTACTATGTTACACCCTATTTTTATTTTACGTCTCTCTGCCTTCGTCTTATGAAGTTAGAAATTGGAATGTGAAAATTTGCCCTGTTCCGCAATTCAATTTGCTGTCACTAGGGGCGTCTAGACTTCTAGGCTAGCAATGGGGAATAATCTTTTTTTTTAAATCCTGGTTCCGGTTTGTGATCTGAATCTCCACCAAAATGTAATCACTTATCCTGCTGGCAAACAAACAAACAAACAGACAAACATACAAACAGACAGACAGACAGATACTACAGACAGACAAACCAACGTGACCGAAAAACATAACCTCCTTGGCGGAGAATAAACAAAACGAATTTTGGTAAATGAGTGAATACCCAGTTGAGCATCTCCAGTTTGCGAGGATCTGTCTCCTCGGGGGGCTCAGGTTTGGCCTTGGCACCTTTTCCCTTTTTGCCACGCGGTGCCTTCCCTTTGCTGCCGTGGGCCGTGCCTGGACTCTTGTCACCCTTAGGGGCACTCGTGGTGGGCAGGACTGTCCCTACCTTTAATGTTATAGAGGAGGAAAAAAACACAAGCAAGCACATTTACATTTCACCAAGACTGTGACATAGCCTACCGACACAAGACCATATATTTTCATACAGTAGGCCTATGTGTGTTTTGTGTGTGCATGTCTTTGTGTGTGTGTGTGTGTGTGTGTGTGTGTGTGTGTGTGTGTGTGTGTGTGTGTGTGTGTGTGTGTGTGTGCGCGACGTGCGTGTGTGTGTGCGCACAAGCAAATAAATGTGTGTGCTGGCCTTACGGGTAAATGGTGACCGTAGACAAAGATCTGACTGCGGGCGATATCTACTCTGTTCCATGCCAGCGCCAGGCTCAGCTGGTCACAGGCAGAGGCATTTGTCCCTGTGGATCATTCAACACCGTAAAATATTCACAAACCAACATTGTCTAATTGCCTAAGTTAACATTGTGGCCCTTATTTTCAAAGGCAAAATTTCTATATCATATAATGCTACTGTCCCAAAGTACCCTCGCTTGGTAGGTTCATTAACCAACATTCCTTTTTAAAAGTCTCTGGTTTAATCTTACCTTTTAGAAGAGCAGAAAGGATTGCCATCTCAATGTCCTGTTGGCCCTCTGAACCCATACGAAAAACTGTAATCTAGAGGGAAAAAAGAAAAATATGAAGCAGTGGTGCAAGCAGTGGTGCAATGCAACTTGAGAATAGCATACCCAAAACTTGATTCGCAAAAACCTTCAAAACATTGTTATGAATGTCAAAACTAATACAAGACAAGAAAGACAACTGACAAGAAAACTGTCTTTCAAGATATTATTATGATTATGATTGTGATTGTGATGATATTATTATTATTAGTAGTAGTAGTACTAGTAGTAGTAGTGTGGGTAGGGGTAGTGTTAGTATTAGTACCAGTTCCCTCTTGGTCATGCAGTCCATGACCATGAGGAAGATCTGCTGAGCTTGACTCCTGGTGTAGTTGAAGGTCTTTTGGATGGTGATCAGCAGCTGGTCTTTCAAGTTGTCACTAATTATCCTGAATAGAAGAGTATAGGACAGAAGAGAAAATGAGATTGAAGCATCATACAATGTATAAAAATTTACAAAATAATCCTGGGGACATGCGTGCAAAAATGTTTTACTATATTATCCTATTTGCTATAGGAAATACCAATGCATGTGCAGTCAGAGGGAGTGTGTCAACTTTGTACATGCTCGCTGATGTAACTGCAACTGCTTGATTTTTAAACTAAAAAAAGAATTTACATCTAAATATGGTTGACAAGAAGTGTGTAGTATGTATTGTTGTTGATGGCCATACTCGTACCCATTTTCCTCCGAGTACTTATGTGCAAAGGAGATGATGTCGGAGGCTCTCCCGGTGCCGTCACACACCACCACGGGAACAGGAGGGTCCTCACGCAGACACTCGCACACCGTGGCAATCACGTTGGGCCCACCTTCCAGAATTAGCACCACAAGAGGGACACCCTGACCCAGGCCTAAATAAGCACACACACACACACACACACACACACACACACACACACACACACACACACACACACACACACACACACACACACACACACACCCTCAAGAGTCAGCAACATCTGAAGCATCCTTACCTGCCTTTGCAAACATAAAAGACACACACACAGAAATATATGAACACACATTATCGTTTTTATTATAGTGGTGTGCAACCAGTGAAACAAACAGTAACCATCCACTAAATATGGTACAGCAGCCTGTGTGTGTGTGTGTGTGTGTGTGTGTGTGTGTGTGTGTGTGTGTGTGTGTGTGTGTGTGTGTGTGTGTGTGTGTGTGTGTGTGTGTCCACACTCTCTGCAGATTCTACCCTTGACAGTGAAATTAACCACCGGATCAACAAAGCCTCATCAGCCTTTTGGCACCTTAGAAAGAGAGTATTTGACAACAACAACCTAAAAATCAGCACCAAAGTAGCTGCCTACAATGCAGTCTGTGTCACCACCCTACTCTATGGAGCAGAAACATTTTCCCCGTACAGACGCCACATAAAGAGCCTGGAGATGTTTCACATCAGATGCCTGCAAAAAATACTCCACCTGTCCTGGGAGGACCGCATCCCCCATACTGACATTTTGACTGCCACCGGCACCACCAGCATGGAAGCAGCTCTGGCCAAGAGGCATTTACGCTGGGTTGGCCACACTATTCGCATGCCTGACTATCGCGTCCCACACCAAGTCCTTTATGGACAGTTGCTCAACTCCAAGCGGGCTGCAGGTGGCCAGAAGAGAAGATACAAGGACTTTACCAAAGAACTGCTGAAGCGCTGCAACATTAACCCTGACCACCTGGAGAAAATAGCATCCAACAGACCAACCTGGAGAGCCATGTGCAGCAAAGCAGCTGAGCAAGTCAACGACACCTTTATTCAAAGGAGGACTGCAAGACGTGCCCAACGACACCGGCAGGCAGACCCCACCTCCCAATCATCAGGACATACCTGCTCCATCTGTGGAAGAGTGTGCGGCTCCAAAATTGGCCTCCACAGCCACATGAGGTGGCATCAACGGCAACAACAACAGCAACGTTGACCAACACCCCCCCACCCCCAACCCCTCACACCCCCCGGACCCACCCCCCTGGAACAAGCATCATCATCGGACACGATGGACAGCTAAGATGTGTGTGTGTGTGTGTGTGTGTGTGTGTGTGTGTGTGTGTGTGTGTGTGTGTGTGTGTGTGTGTGTGTGTTGGTAAAGCAAGTGATACGAGGACTTGAAACTATATGAGGACTTCTGAAAAAGTGAAGAATTTCAGTTACACATATATCCAGTAGCTGAGGCTTTTTTGATTATTTAAATTATTATTCAGATTATCTTGTTTTAAATGTTAGTTAGTTAATTGATTATTCTATGTAGCTTTGCAACCACTATCCCTATGAATGTGTGGCATTCATGACAGCAAAGAAAGAATTTCACTGTGCGACGTGCACACGATTTGTACTTACGAGTGTTGATTTTTTGCATGGAGATATGTTTTTCCAATTGTCTGCGCAGTTTGACTTCTGCTCCATATTTGCCGTGAGTCCCATTGTCCACCAGAAGAAAATGTGAGTGGTTGCCGTTCAAGGCGGACAGCTTGCTCATCGGGTTTGCCATTGACTGGTATGGCTTTGTCACCTGCACAGGAGACCTTGTGATATTAACCTACTAATTTTATTTGCCTATAATTTGACTATGAGATGTTTGCCTGTATACAGACTACAGAAATAGCAGTTTTATGATAATGTGCTTTATACTGAAAACATGCACTAAATATATATATAAATGCCTATACAACTGCATACAAATGCAGACAGTACAGTGTATAGTTCCATTTAGTATATCTGGCAGTATCAGACTTACATCTTGGCCTATGAGGTCCTCCTTATTCTCCAGGATCCCCCAGGGGGCGATGCCTATGGCACACACTTTTCCTCTGGACTTACTGGAGTGTTCTTTCAGTGCATCTCCCACATGCCGCATCACACCTGTAAATCAGGCAGATTATGTGCAAAAGTTTGGTATTTTTTCTGATATTCAGTAAATAACCAAAGTGTAACTGTGTGGAAGTCATAGCCAGATGGATGGGGAGGTGGTTATATGATCAGAGGGTTGCAGGTTCGAATGCCAGCTCGCCTCACCTCACCTCTCTCCAATCCCCCATCCATGGCTGAAGTGCCCTTGAGCAAGGCACTTAATGGCACATCGCTCCAGATACTGTAACTAATACACTGTAAAATAACTGTAAATCACTTTGGGGATAAAGGCATCAGCTAAGTGTAATTTCAAGTATAGTAGGCCTATAACGTATAGCCTAACTGATTTCCAAGTTGGGATTGAACAGTACATTAGGCCTATGTATTTTTAAATTCACGTTGTCTGTAACTAATTGCATGGATATTGTTCTGAATTATGTTAATCCATTTTGAAGTTAAGTCTAGGTGTGTGTGTGTGTGTGTGTGTGTGTGTGTGTGCGTCTGTGTGTGTGTGTGTGTGTGTGTGTGTGTGAAGATGAGTGAGTTTTATCTCCTTGCTTTTATACATACTTCAAATGCTGTTTTATATTCATTTGTTTTATAAGCTTGTTTTTAAGAAGTGTTTCACTTTGCTTATGATTTGTAAGTGTCTTTTCCCCCCAATGCAGTTCTGCCATGCCGCGTTTTGATTGCCTACAAAACTTAACCCCTCTCGGTCACAGGGAGTTCTGTCTGGGGTAGTAGCTAAAATAACTAGCCAGTAAGATTCGTTTTTTAATTTATTTTTTAAACTTTTGTCATTAACAACAAACCAATCAACCAAGAAAAAACACAAAAAAACTGTGCCTAGACCAAAACATGTTCTAACCTGTCTTTATTGCCTTGCTGGTTTAGCCACGGTAGCATTTTGTTAGCATAACCAAAACGAAACGGTGTTGTGTTTCCCCCCACATTCCTAACCCTAACGGTCATTTCATTAGTGTGGTATCTGAAATTAGAATTCAGTAGCCTATGCATGCATACATCTTCGCTCTCGCTGGTGATCGGTCTTCTCGTGATCATGCTGTTTTCGCAGGAGAACGGCTGTCCACGCTGCGCACTGATCATAAAAAAAGTGTTTCACGGGGTCGACTTGTGCGACCGCTGTAGGCTACTCGAGGAACTAGATTTAGGAAAGGTCGCTGGCCATGGTGCTGAAGGACCGAGCTTGTAACAGTTGAAACGATTCTCGGTCTCTGGAGCACGGGTCTCCAACTGAGAGCTCGGACAGTAGGCTATGCGTGAACTCTGAGCGAACACCCTCTGGCCCGTTGTTGGGAGAGCGAGCAGAACCGAGGAGGGAACTCCGGACGAATCGATCGGGTGATGACACAGAGAGAGAGAGTGATCGGGGCGGATGGTGGGTGCGAGCGAGAATGCGAGTTTCTGCCTGGGAACTAGTGAGCGCGGAATAAACGCGGTGTAGATAATTGAAGGGCGTGCCAGATGTCATTGCAATGCAATTCCGTCGAATGGTGGCTGAGCGGAAAATGAGAATGGCTTGCCTGTCTTTTCGCGCCAAATACATCGGTTCTAAATTTTTGTTTTCTCATGGCAGCGCGACTCCAGCTGCGCACAACTCAACCTCTGATTGTTGGAAACCGCTGTCGGTCAAAAAAAGTAGCTCACGTGATTGGCTGCCAGTGTCTTGCCCCTCCTCACAACATCGTGTTTATAAACACAATCAATCCAGAGAATAGAGTGCAGGTGTATAGACTTGTAAAATTTCATTACACTTTTCCCGAACTTTTGTTTTTTATAAAACGTGCATTTAAGGCATGTTCTGTCAGTATACAATAACTTTAGCATCATAGCCTAATTTTGTACATTTGAAAAGGGAGTTTTTCCACACCCAGTTGTCACCATGGGGCTAGGCCTACATCTGAGTAGGCCTACCCTATTCCTGTGACTACATCCCTTGTTTTGGCCCTAACCTTTGGGCCTGGACTTAATGCCTCTTTAATTTTTACATATTTCTTCCTTCAAATCCATCATTTCATTTTTCTTTATTTCTTTATTATCTATTTAGCTATCTTTTCTATTTTGTCTTGTTTTCTCTATCTTTTCTACCTCACTCCATTATTTTTTATTTTTAACATTGTCTATCTATTTGTTAAACACTTTCAGCTGCATGCCTAGTATGAAACTGTGCTATATAAATACAGTTATTATTATTATTATTATTATTATTAGCCGATTCACATGGGATAAATATTACCCCCGGACCTCTGTGATTTTTCGTGGCGCATTCGGACGTGGCGCAGTCCCGTCTGAATCGGGCTATTATTATATTCACTTTTAAGTTAACTGAAAAGTAAAAACTATGCCCAAACCAAAACAATTCCTAACCCTAACCGTCAGTAGAGGCATGTCTTTGTCAAAAAAGATGTGCCCACGTGTAGCCTACCCCAGTAGCCTGAGTGTTATGCTCCTCTATGGCTTATTGTCTGTCTTATGGGCTGTCTGACTTATGGGTTGTCTGACCAATGGGTAGACCCCTGTTAAAAATGTAGGCCTACCTGTGCTGACTCCTCCGGTGAAGATCCAAGCTCCAGTAGTGACGGCAGCTTTGATTAACCCTTTCCCGATCACCTGCTTGAGCTTGTTCTGCAGGTCAAAGTTCTGCAGGCCTCCATGCACCGAGATGAGCAGGGTGGGGAGCTCCAGCTGCCATTCTCGCACCATCAGCTGGAGCAGCGAGTCTGCCTTGGTGTCGTAGGACACTCGGATGTACTAAGGATGGATAAAAAAAGAATAAACTAATAAACCCCCTTAGCTGCACTTATAGTTGGGCCAACATTATGAACACATTATTATTGAAACAATTTAGAATCTTTGCATTGTGCAATGTCATTTTCTTCCTGGTGCTTGCCTCAATCGGACACTGTAAACACATGAACACATATGCACACATACCATTGCCTTGTTGGTCTGGCCTCCTCCTCTGAATTCGATGGTGCCATAGGCATCTGTGGCCGATGCCTGTGTGTGTTTGGCAATGGACCACTTCTCCCCGTCCACTGGTGCCTCCTCACTTCTAGTTGTTACACCTGGGGGCAACGCAGCATGCTGACTGACAAGCTGACCACAGCTACACCTGTAGGAGGAGGAAACAGCTGTTTGTTGACCATGCCCAATAGCCCATTTCCCAGTTCAGAATAAGATATTTTTCTGTGACACACTCCACAACTGGTATTACAAGTGTGCCATTTTGAACGGTGAACTGTTCAGACTAGTGACGGCCATTTGTGTCAACTGACTCTATAATATGGAAGACTGGTTAAAAAAAAATCTTAACATATACAGTACTTACCACAAGTCCTGGTCCACAGTAAAACAAATTTGACAAACAATACTTTTTTTCAGGTTTCTCACCTCGTTGGATCCTTAGTGGGTATAATAGAAATACAGTCTCTCTTCTGAAAGGTCTTTTCAATCCATCCCTTTTGACTCTAATGGAGAGAACATATAAGGAAATGTGTCTATTGTACTAAATCTGTACATATTTACAGGATCTTAGTGAACAACATCAATGTCTATTCCATGTCTTCAAAACATGTTTTTTTTACTGGAATATGGTTTTGCCCCAATTCGATGATAACCTTTGAACGGGTTGAACTTGCACTAAATCATGTGCGCTAACACTATATACATTATGGATTGTTTACATTTTGGAGGCCAACACTTTCAATATGGATGACTTTTTGCTTGTGTGATAACTAACAAGAATTGGTACAAGTTATTGCGTGCTAGTGCCACTGTCTACTCTATAACACTGAGTCCTGAAAAAGTCAAGATGGCAGAAGTTTTAGGCCCTGATATTTTCAGTGGGTTTGGGGACATACTTCTGGCAGTTAGCCGCTTCACCATGTACAGTACGTACTTCTACACATGAGTTTTGTGTATCAACTCAAATCAGTAGGCCTACTGAAACACTGGTCATCATGACATCATTTGAAAGTCAAATCTGTTAACTGTAACTGACGTTATGCTTTTAATCTTTTAATCTGTACATTATAGTAGAGAAAAAGTCAATATGGAGCTCAAAGCATGTACTGTACACACTACTGTATGATGTATAGCCCACGGTTCCTGCTATAGTACTATCTATGGCTTTGAAAGAAGTGGAAAATACAGTAGTCCAGCATACAGAACAGTTCAAGCACCAACACAAAACCCTAATATTTTCACAATAAACTCGCTGGCACGTGCATTTGTGATTATTCCACTACTAGCCTACTCTTGGCTGGCTGTCATGCACTAACAGTTGGACTCACTGCAGCTGTTCCACTTTCTCTGCTGTTGTCAGATGGTTTGTAAACGTGCATCTAATCTGCAGCAATGCACTCGTAAAAAGGCCAAATAAGCTAAGCACAGTGGGATTGATTTAATCGGCTTTAACTCCGGTCCTTTCCCATCAGCCTCTTATGGCGTGTACGGATAACAATGCATGGCCATGCCAACAACAAATCCCTATAGGATGACAAGAAAGGGTTTGGTTTACAGCAATTTACCGGAATTGAGTGACCTGCCCACAATCTATCTATTGGTAAGAGTTTTATCGTTAATATGCAAATGTATTATATTATGCAGAACACAATAAAGATGGCCAAAATATGCCTCCAATGTTGCCTTCTTGACAAAGCGTAAAGGGTTTTGCCATGTAACTTATGTAATGTGACTGCTGGTTTGCAATCAATGTCATCATAATAGCTGCCCTTGACGAGAACCATTACTAACTAAATTAAATGGTTACCCTGAAAGAGCACAATAATGCCCTTGATGAAGCATGTAGGGACTTGCAGTATAATGAGTTATGCACCTGCTGGGGTGCAATCAATGACATAATATCGAGTTCCATTACTGTAAATGGGTACCCTTGATGAGAACCACAAGGAACCACATGGAACGCTTCCATTAACGCTCCATTAACTTGCCACGTGTCACCTGTTTTGGTCATGTCCGTAAAACATGGCAAGTGCAAGTCCACCTATATTACCTCCTGTCCCTCCCTTGTGACGCAAGACTTGCGGTCATCAATTACCAACGTTTTTATTCAATATCTTACAAAAGCTCAATTCAAATGTCATTCTCTCATTAACAATTGGGATATTAAATGGGGAAAAGTCCCCCAAGAAGTTGCTCTGCGTTGGTTTACAAGCAAGGAAACTTTGTCTTCTAGGTGACATGGAGCTAAGAGGCCAGAAGCCACAGAAAAAGGACAAGAGGTGGTAGTTTGATTTGCACACAATGGCATGACCCATGCACTTTGAAGATTGAGGTGCACAGTTCTGTGACTAGAAACTTCTCCTCAATAGCTCTTTTCTCCTTACCATATCAATTTGAGCTCCAGGACTACATGGATAATGACCAAGGTTAGCCTCTAACAACCAATCACACAAACTTGTTTACAGCATCAAACCTGTGCTGAACCATGTAAGTCCCTGAATAGGTAAAGTAGAAAGGGTGCCTAAATATTCCGGTTTCAAGTAGCCTAAATAAATTTAAAAATTATGAAGGAAATGTGCAATAAGCTTATTTTGGTAGTAAATACTAATGGAAAACTAGGTTTTGAAAGGGCAACACAATTTTTGATAAGGGTCATTTAATGTGAAATAAGACACTTTGGGGCCCGCCCAACACGGATTTCAATCCAACTTAGTGGTGGTGTTTTTAGTGGTGAGGTAGGACTGCAGAATTGTATTTGCATGAATCTGGCACCAATATGAAGGGAGAAACAGACTGAGAAAGACAGGACAGGACACTGTACATTAATACTTGATTATGTCAGCCAATTAAAGTCACAGAGAGATGGTTTTGATGTTATTTGAAAGCTCTTTTCTGGTTCTACAAATTACACAAGGGTATGGACACACACACACACACACACACACACACACACACACACACACACACACACACACACACACATTTGGGCAGAGTGTCAGGTTCAGTAGATACATATTGTGCAATACTTGCATATTTGGCAATTTACATAAATGCTATTTTATTGCAAATGTAAATAATCACAAATTGAATGACAAGACACATCAAGATCAGCTGCAGAGATTCAGTGACATGAAAATAGATGGCAACGCTGCTGGTTGATGAGAAGACTAAGTAAGCCAATAAGACTGTGACTGTGAGCAAATAAAAGAGTATTTACACAGGATTAAATCAGCAGATTACCCAGTTAAACTGGCTACCCAACTGATTCACTCTTCAACACAAAGATAATACAGTGGTGTCATCACAATGAGGGAATCTTTTTTTTTCATGTAGGGTGCAATTTGAAATTTGAATTGTTTTCTGATATGTTGCAGTTTAAATGAATATTTTTGTCACTTCCTTTGATTTTAATGTTTCTTTTATTCCTGCTTTTATCATTTCTCTCTTTCTCTAATGGTGATGCCTTCATTTTTTTCTTTTGCTGTGTTCTTGTACTTTCATATTTGTATGAACACATTGAACAACATCTGTATGAAATACACTATGCAAATACAATGTCCTTGCCTTGCCTTAGTAATGAAACATTAGTTTTACATGGTGCATGGTATGCACCCCTGGAAGTCAGCACCAGGTGGTACTGTATAAAGTTATTGTAAGTGCAGCTTACCTTTAAAGACCCTGACGTCGTTCTTTTTATGGATCCGTGTTTGAAGGACCCACTCTTCTTGCGTCCCGGTGCCCGGCTCTCCATGTTTCTCACGTGAACTGGTGCCTCTGCTGTGCCATCCGCCTCTGCATCAACAAGTGTCTACATCAGCCCCCTCTTCTTCTCCATCGGATTTACATTTACACAGCTAACAACATCCCATCTAGTTCAAAACTATAGCCTAACCCCAGTGCAATGCAATAGAAGTCTCCAATATAATCTACAGGACCACACAGTGTGCAGTACAGGACTAGACAGTATAGCTATAAATAATGCAGAATAGAAACTTGTAGCTTGTAACACCATATAATCAGGCTGCCGTGAGTGTCACGTGCCAATTGAAATCCCCACGGGGGAAAAAAAAGTCTGCGTGGCATGGCAAATAGAATACATTTTTGTTCTATCTGCCCAAGCATAAGCTGCCTTTGCCCTTTTCCATGCCCTCTCTCTCTTCATTTATCTCTCTCCCTCTCTCTCTCATTCTCTTCATCTCTCTCTCTTTCTCTCTCATTCTCTTCTCCTCTGTGTATAATCAGGCTTAGAGGGCCATTGCTCTTTAATGGCTCAGATTAAATGAGTTCAGATTGGAAATACTTCCAAATCTACTTTGTAAATGAAGTGCCATGATATATAAATATATTTGAAAAGATAAACGGAATGATATGTAGACAATAGGAATGCCAGTCCTCCATCTAAAATAAAACTCATTGATCACACTTGATTGGTATTGGCTTCAGGTGAGTGGCACACTGCACACATGTCCCAGAGAACACAAGGCATGGTAGTGCGTGCGTGTGCTTGGGGGTGGGGGTGGGTGGGTTGTTACGACACTGTGTGACAAGGGTGAAGCAGGCTATTAATCAGACAACAGTGTACCTACACAGCAAAACAGTGTAATTATGGTATGTATAATCATGTAAACACCATGTTATATTGTGCAGGGTGCAGTTTTTAAGTATATTCAGTGCATTGCATGCAGCCAGCACTATACAGGTGTTGGGTGTTAATACGCTGGGCAACATGGTGGAAATGTATACTGTACAGTATGTCAAACAAACATGGCGTCCCGTGAGCAGGGGTACTGGTAGATGTTTGGAACTGATCAGAGAGAGAGAGAGAGAGAGAGAGAGAGAGAGAGAGAGAGAGAGAGAGATGCTTGTAAGGGAGGTGAGAGGTAGCAGTCTGCCCCTAGAGCTCTAGGCCTTGTGGAACATCGCCATGGGCTCAGCTGTGTCCCACCACTCACGGCCTGGTAGTGGTCCAAAAAAGCTGCCTACTCTTACTGTCAATTTCTTCATGGTTAAAAATGACACGGTTAACTGTGAGGACTGATGCACATAAAGGTCTTCCCAAAACTGTTAAGGGGGAGACTAACACATACATTTTTTTTTTCTTAAAGGTACACTGTGCAGGAAATGGTCAAAAAAGGTACTGCAACTATGCTGCTCATTGGAACTGGGTTGCCTATTGCTAAATGTGATCTTCTCATGAAAGTTAACTACGTAATTAACTACTAGTATGGCCCAAGTACCGTCATTTTTCAGCTAAAAACGGCTATTTTTGGAAATTAAAAATGGCGGACCATGGAGAAGACCCTTCTTTTCATGTATGAAAAGTGCAATTTTTCCAGTCATAATGAATACTTAGAATTTGATGGTGGTGGTAAGTATTCATGAAAAAGGTTACATTAGTGAATGGGTAGCATGAATTCTGGAAATAAACAACTAAAAATCTCACACAGTGTACCTTTAAATGCAGCTTTCAACTTTTTTCCCCCTTTTTTTTCCTACTTCTATTTTTGCCTTTTTACTTTCCTTTTTTAACCTTTTTTGGGACTCTCAGAGCAGGGAAGCTTCTCGTTGTATATATACACTGTGTGCAGAATTATTAGGCAAACATGTTTTTTTTGACTATATTGTCCATTTTATGCGTATTTTCTGCCACCAACCTTTATGAACACGAAAACCTATTTGATTTAAGCATTCCAGATCATGCATATGTGTATAATAAGATGGGGGTGTGATCAAAGGAGCCCAACACCCAATATCCGGTGTGCATAATTATTAGGCAACTTTGCTTTCTCCTGGGAAAATGGGCCACAAAATAGATCTAACAAACTCTGAAAAGTCTATAAACAATTTTGAAGTCTTCCAGAGGGATGTGGCTCTCTTGAAATTGGCAAGACGTTGGTAACGTTAGCACAGAAGTATCAAATGCACCGTTGCAAAGTCATCAGTCTCACATGAAATGTCACTGCCAAAAAATTGAAGAATTTAAGGTGAAACTACAAGAAAATTATTACCCTGCAGTGCTATCATATTCCAGAATGCAAACTTACATCAGGTGTCCAGAAGAACAGGTTGTTGAGCACTCAGAGACATAGCAAAGGTAAGAAGGGATGACACCAGACAACCATTTAACAAGTTAATTAAGTCAAGACTGGGTCAAGAAATACCCTAGGACAGAGTTTTTAAAGGTATTATGGACTGGTGAAAGTGACTATTGACAGACAGGGTGGATGAGCCTCTAGCTGGATCTGTGAGGGAAAAGTTTGCAACTTTCAAGAAGACAATGGTATTTATGCAGTATTCTGCTGGCATTTGAGTAGAACTCAGGAACTCATCTGAGTGTGCACATTACCGATCTAGCCATGGGCTCATCGATCTGGTCCATTAACAGTCACTTTCACAAGTTCATAAAACCATTGACAAAATTGTCTAAAGACCTTTCTTGACCCAGTCTTGACTACCTATCTTGTTGAGTGGTCTTCAGGTTTCAACCTGTTTTACCTTGGTCATGTCTCTGAGTGCTGAATACAATGTTCTTGTGGACACACGATGTAGGTTTCAGTTCTGGGATATAACAGCACTGCAGGGTAATCATTTTGTGATAGTTTGACCTTCAATTCTTCTCAATCCGGCAGTTACTTTGTGAGCACAATGCATGTGACACTGATGACTTCGTAACGGTGCATTAGACGGATATGACCAATATCTGGGCAATTTCAAGACAGCCACATCCCTCTGGAAGACTTCAAAATTGTTTAGACTTTTCAGAGTTTGTTAGATCTCCTTTGTGGCCTATTTTCCCAGAGGAAAACAAAGTTGCCTAATAATTATGCACACTAATTTTGCCCT
Source organism: Engraulis encrasicolus (assembly GCF_034702125.1). Classification (NCBI taxonomy): domain Eukaryota; kingdom Metazoa; phylum Chordata; class Actinopteri; order Clupeiformes; family Engraulidae; genus Engraulis; species Engraulis encrasicolus. Next base: position 48,926,200 of record NC_085878.1, read on the forward strand.
GATATAGGGTATTGGGCCCCTCCGATCACACTGTCTCTTATTATACCAATATGCATGACCTGGAATGCTTAAATCCAATAGGTGTTCATGTCCATAGAGGTTGGTGGCGGAAAATATGCATATAATGGACAATATGGTCAAAAAACATGTTTGCCTAATAATTCTGCACACAGTGTATATGTTTTATATATATACACATGACAATAAAATATCTTGTATCTTGTATATGATTTGATGTTGTGTGGTTTACATAAAATACAGGATGGGCCATAAGCATGGTGGACAATGAATTTAAAACGATAGCGGTCTACCTTGAATTACACAATTGACATATGGGCCTGGGACGCTACCAATTATTGTATGTATAAATTAATTAATGGATTTAAGGATACACTAATCTACCAAGTAATACGTACTAATATCAGTCCCCCACTTGAAAAAAATGGTAAAATCTTTTATCATTTTTTGTAATTTACATAATGAATATGCTTGGAAGTCAGTGCCATTTTTATAATCCAAGATACAGCCCTTGCATTGAAATATGTCAAATCATTACGTTCCACAATGTATATACTGTATTTACATATTTATTTTCTATAATAACAGGACATGTGCCACACATTCAACTTCAAAATGTAGGTACAAAGGAAAACAAACACTAACCCATGCAGCTATAACACACAACCTATCTACAGTACATATCTAAAATACCACAATACAATATAATATTTACTTTAAAAGTACATATTTAGCAAATCGTAGAAATAATGACATCAGGACATAATAGCATGGATTCTAGAGCCATGATAGGCAACTTGTCCGATTTTCTTGACATCAAAGATGAAGGCATACACAAGCTCCCTGCGGTCCTGAGAAGCTTGTCTTTCTCTTTTGTATTATTATTACAATGGCTTGAAATCTCACTGACCTACATGTACTACAAGACAAGAATAAAAAAATATGTCAGATCTTGTTTCATGTCAGGTGTCAGGTTTTAAAATAAAACCAGCCTCCGAAACAGTTACTACAGCTCAGTCTCTTATAACTGTTATAGAAAAGGCAAAAGGGAACAGGAACAGCAAGGACAAGGTAACAACATGGCTTACAGTAAGCTCTTAGGCAGCAAAATATAGGTAGGTTCTTCATAGACAAAAAAACAAGGTTCCAGTTATTGTTGGTACTCGGCAGACATTTAAGGAAACAATTCAGACAACCTCTCGAAAACTCTGAAACAACACACACACACACACACACACACACACAAACAATCAAACAATACTAACATCAGTCTCAAACAACACTAACATCTCAGAAAGCTATCCAAAGAAAAGTTGCAAAGTCGAGACATTGCATTGGAAAATATGACTGCAATCAGTTCTCTAGGTGTGCAGTACAAATGCCATTAATGCCGTTAATGTCATATCACTATGATAGTGCAGTGAAGTGTTGAATTTGTCTCACAAAGGTTTTAACATGGTGACAGCTAATAAATATGCCATATGAAATATTTATCAAAATACAGAACATTTTTTCATTTTCATTGGTCCGTATTGAAAAGGAATTCCTTCGCACACATTTGCAGTTTGGCATTTACATGTGAAGCAAAACTAAAAACATTCCTGACAAATGGGCAGTCACAGAGTTTTGAATATTTTGTATAAAAGAGGGATGTACATGACTGTTTGAACATCTAAAGCAACTGCTAGGGAGGCATACTTGTGAACAACAGAAAAACAAGCCAACATTCAATTTTCTGTTGCGTCTGTCTGCTATACCTGAGCAGTAGGCTTTAGTAGTGGTACGAAGTGTTTCAAAGATCTTGACACAACTAATACATATCACATCAACAACCATGGAAACACATGTTGTGCTTCAGAAATGTAGCACTGTGGGAATTATACAGTAAGCCCTCACTTGTCATCCAGATAGCAATTGTACTAGAGATGAACACAGAACAATGTAAACAGCTTCCATAGTCTGTTTTTGTCTTATTTTGTTTGCGTTGACTTGTGCAAATGGCTTATTCATATATCTGTAGGCCTATATTATGCAGAAAGGTGCACAGCCAAAACCACTGGGCCCTATGCAAATACAAACAAACAAACAAACAAAAATACAATTCCAGTCTCCTCTGGGTTCCCTTTAAACGTGGGGCCCTGGGGGGTATTCCAAGAACCTGTCTCAGTAGTAATTCAGGTTAAATTATCCTTGAGGTAGTGCTGAGACATCTAATAGAAGAGCGCAGAGTCCACGTTTTCATAACTAAATGACACCTGTGGACTATCTATATGCAGGTTTACCACGTTCTGTAGGTGAACTTTATCAAAAATGAAAAAAAAGGTTCGCACACTCCTTTGGATTTTTTTCTTAATAAGTTATTTTTTCTTTTTATCCATTTATTGGCAAGCATGATGATGTTTCGACCTCTCGGTCTTCCTCACAGTATCTTGGTCTGCCAAGGAGTACTTACCCCTGCCGACGCGGGGGTGCAAATGTGCAAAGATGTTCTCCATGCGTGCACCCGGAACATTCAAGATACCGCCGCCAGTCAGTCACCCCGTCGCGGCCTTAGTAGCGGCAAAGTACAGGAAGACCGAGAGGTCAAAACGTCATCATGCTTGCCAATGAATGAATAAAAAGAAAAAATAACTCAAAGAAGAAAAAAATCCAAAGGAGTGTGCAAACTTTTTTTCCACAAATAAGTATTTTTTTTTGTTCAGCACCTGGGATTGTGTACAAGTAACTCTAAACAAGTGAACTTTATCACTTAACCATGTTCTTGGAATACCCCTCTGGACTGGTAAATAATCCAAGCCCCACTCCATGGGCCCGATCTATGGCCCAGCCATGAGCACCCCAACTCGGAAGGCACCTACACCCAGAATATGGCAGCGGCAGTGCCCTGGCCAGGACCCCCTTTTTGGCAACCATACACATAATGGAGAGAAAAAAGGTACTACTTTGCCTTATCAAGTCACACCAGTAGTACATTTTGGCAGAACAAAATTCAACTTCATAATGTACTTTGTAATATAATCTTACGATGTACAGTGGCTCAAAATTACAGCGGAACTCTTATTCCCACATAAAACGGTAGTGAGAAGACCATTTTAGATACCAGACTGTAGATTCGAAGTTAAATAATTGTTCTAGGTAAGTGTTTTCCAACCTTTTTTGTCTCATGTACCCCCTAAGCCTTTTCGTTGTGCCATGAGTACCCCTTAACTCATATTTTACATCGCCTTTTCTATTCCAGTGTGACTTTGCTCCATGCATTTGTTAAAATTGCATTTTTCCAAGTACCCCCTGCAGTGTGCTCGCGTACCCCTAGTGGTACACGTACCCCTGGTCGGGAAACACTGTTCTAGGTACTACTGGTGCGACAAGCTTAGGTACAGACTAGTACTTCTATTTCTGTTTGTGTAACAACATGGCAGTGCTATGGATACCTCTCTCAGGCAGGATGGCTCATACAGTAGAGGCTTAAAGGGATCATTGTAAACGTGCAGAACACACAGACACATAGTTAGTAACCATGATATAACTAACGTACACATAGTTCTTGATATCGTATCACATTTAGCTGATGAACGTCAAGATAAATACAGTTTTGTAGCATAAAAATATTGGAATAGGGAATTCTAAATAGTATTTCTTAAGATATAAACTAAGGTTATAAATGGACATATTTGGTAATATATATTTTGGTATGTTTAAAACAACCGTAAAACATTTGAATGCAAAATCCAAATAGTAATAGGCAAATACAACAGGCAAATAGTAATATCAACATTTCAACTTGCCAATGCTTTATGGAACTGAGTTAAACAATACATTTACCTATTCAACTATTTCAGAAAGAGTGTATTAGTATTGAATTGTGCATTAGTGCCATGAATTAGCAAATACGCATAAAATATTGACTAATCAAACCACAATCTATGCAATGTATTTCTATGAACAGAATCTACAGAATCACGTTGCACAATTATGAGAGTCTATTAAGAGTGTTTTTGTTCAGTCACACTAGTCGCTGAAAAAAGAGCTCTGCTGTCCAGTTGAAACTCTCAACATTCTAACATAGAAAATAGACAGTTTATACTGTAGATCCACAGAGGAAAGTTAAAAAGTATGACTTGACAGTTACATCATATGTTAACTATTTGGCAGTTCAGAAAATAGCCTAGTTTATCCAGATAGGTTTACATTAGTTAGAAATATCTCTGAGCTGATTAGTTTTCCTTAGTTTAATTTTGTGTTATGAAACGCATTAAAAAGTTGACAAGGGTCATGAAAAGGGTCATGACAGCATTATCAGCACAAGACTTAAAATGTAAAAACAGTCCCCTCTGAAAGAGATGGTGTTGTATGAATAACTCTCACTTCGTAGGGGATAGCTGTAGGCACAAACATCTCTCTGAAGGGGGTGGTATAGGTACAGTGTTCCTATTGACAGAAATAGCAGTAGGCAAAGTGTCCCCAGTGAGTAAAATGGCGAAAGGTAAAGTGCAGAGATGCTAAGAGTTGCTAATGGCTTGACAGAACAGGTATAAATATTTCATGGCTGAGCTCAGTCAGACTCTTCAACCTTCATCCTCTTCATCCTTCCTATGCAACATGTCAACAACAACAACAAGACATGGCCACACACACAAAAGAAGCACACCGGTTCTATCTTAAGAGCGTTGAGCTGAAATTCTACCTAGAGAATGCTGACTATTTCAGAGTAGGAATAATTTCACTACTTAAACGAGCTAAGTTAGAAGTAATTGATAACTTTTAGTAGTAATTGGTGGAATATCACCACAGCCACTTTTCGGGACCTCCCTGAATGTGTCCTTGTGCTGTGGCCATGTGTCTTAAATTGTGCTCAATGTTAATTTCAGCTGTATAAAAAAGGAAAGTCGAAGACATCCTACACAATTTTGTTTCTACGAATGCATCCTATATAAAAAAACAATTATCAGTTTTCATGTATCTAAAATCAAGCTCTAAATGTATGTAGTGACTTCAACATTAAAAAATAGTAATGTACGATGTGCTATATTACACGATTTGATCAGGTTTTTGCCTTTTAAGTAACAGATCTATGACAATGACTTTGTTTGCCCTATGCTCAACGGGAAAATGGCTTTCTGTATGTTCATCCAGTGACACTACTTCAAACAAGATGCTCAAATCGGTCCATTCACCAATCCTCCATTCACACCAACCATTCTTAATATAGTAAGCACCTGCTACACCTACTACTGCCCGTATTCCTGTAACAGTTCATCCATTTCAGAGCGTGGGCGTGGGAGACGTGTTGTAGTCTACTGTACAGCATTGTAACAGTAGCAGCAGCAGCAGCAGCCGTAGCCAGGTGCTAACAGTTGCTGTGCGAGTGGGAGTTGAGACGTGAGCGTGGGAGCGACGGGCTCTGCTCGTTGTTGTGGGCCAGGCGGATCTTCTTGCCGCGCTCCTCCTTCATGAAGAGCTCCACGATCAGCGCCTTCTCCTTCTGCAGCTGCTGGCTGATGTCCTTGGGGATGTCTGGGATCAGCCAGTCGATGAAGTCGCTCATCAGCATCACCGCGTTCTGTTGACGACAACGTGTGGTTATTCTACTGTGGTCAGTGCCAGTGTCATTGTGTTGGAATGTGTGTGTGTGTGTGTGTGTGTGTGTGTGTGTGTGTGTGTGTGTGTGTGTGTGTGTGTGTGTGTGTGTGTGTGTGTGTTTTCGCAATGAGGTACAGAGCTACTAATCAGCTATTGAGTGGGGACTGAGGGAGAGAGAGAGAGAAGATTGTTTGTACGAAATGACCAAGAAGTGGAGTCAAAAATGTTATCTTCATAACATTGAATAGATAATTAAAAATTGTTCAAAAGAGCCAAAGAGCTCTTTGAAAGGAACAAGCCACTATGATCGCATCCCGTCAAAGAGCCATAAATCCCATGCCTACAGCAGAGAGAGGAATAGCAGTGTCAGGTGGGGGGAGATGGGGACAGGGGTCAGGGGACAGGAAGGGGAAATGGGCAGAGGCGGACCAAGGTACGATCATGGGGCAGGGGGACAGGGGAGAGATGGGGACAGGGGGCAGGAAGGGGAAGAGCAGAGGTGGACGAACGGACAACAAGGGGAAAGGGATAAGAGCAATGGGCAGAGGACGAATGGGAGATGGGGGAGGAGGGGTTAGGAGAGGGAGGGGGGAGAGCAAACGGCAGGGGGACGAGGGGTAGAAGGGACCGGGGCATGTGTGTAGGGCCATGAGGGTCAGGCGGAAGAGAGAGTGAGGAGGAGGAAGAGGAGGAGGAGGAGGGGGAGAGGAAGGGAGTGGGGATGAGGGGGTGAGGGAGAGGGGGATGTATCCAGAGGCTGGAGAGATAAAGGGGGATGTATCCAGGGGCGGGGGAGGTAGAGGGGGTAGGAGGGAGAGAAGGGGAGAGATAGAGAGGGGGAGGAGCGGGTACAGAGTTAAGTATCCTTACAGCCTGGTGGAGCTGGCGGATGCAGCCACAGCATAAATGTACAGTGCACTGCCATTTTGGATTCATAAAGTGAACATGCAATAATACATGCAACAAGACATGCTAGCAAGCAGGTGTTTAACCTGTAACTTTTGGAGATATCTCCTTTCTCCAAGGGGGCTATTATTTCTCATTGAAATTAAAAGTATCATTAAGTCTAGTGCAAAATTATCAAAATAAAGTTCTGTTGATTGGTTAATGAATATAACCTCATATAGAAATGTTAAAGGATTGTATAAGCATCTCCTCTTGGCAAATGGGCATTTCCTCCTCGATTCGCTAAATGCCAAACTAATCCAATCTAAGGGTGTTTTTCTGGGTCAGTGCATTCAATTTCATCTGATCCTCTGCTCCTGGGGGAAATGTAGGCCACTCCGACAAAATACAATCAGTGAGTTAACTGCTACAGTTGCTCATTCTTAATCATTTACAATGATACATTTCTCCAAACATTTGGACAGTCATTCAGGGTTATTTCCGCACCAGTACATCATGGCACACAAAGGAGGCATCTACAACTAAGTTTGGACAGATAGACGGAACACAATGCTGCTAAATTACAGTACGAAGAACACTACATTTAGTACACTTAATTGACAAAGAACACTGGGTTTGACTTCAGTGTCAATCAGTGGTAACTAGTTGCTGAAGTGAGATGACATTGAGCACTAGGTGGCGCTAGCCTGGCCAAGTCATACATAGATGATCTGGCCAATGAAGGAGCTTAACACAAATCTCTCTCTCTCTCTCTCTCTCTCTCTCTCTCTCTCTCTCTCTCTCTCTCTCTCTCTCTCTCTCTCTCTCTCTCCCTCCCTCCCGCCTGCTCTGACACAGGTTAATGCACAAACGGATTAAAGTGTAGGACCTATGAGGGATTATACATGCATTAAATTGTGCTCCTGCCTCAGATGCACATAGTATGTAGATCAGACATGGGCAAACTCAGGCCCGGGGGCCACATGTGGCTCATAGAGCCATTTCATCTGGCCTGCAGTGTCTTGACGGGGCAAGTTTAAAATCCAAAGTACCATACTCACATCTAGCATTCTTAAAACAGCTAGGGGGCTTGCTCTTGCAGGTGTGAGATTAATCAAGGTCACATAGAAATATTACAAAGTGCACGAGTGAAATAGCCAACAACAAGTTATACCATTACAGAATTTCTTATTATTTGCACAGGCATGTTGCCTACGACATCTGGCCCCACGGTCAATATTCTATACACAGTGCCCAAATAATTTCCCAACCCTGGTGTAGATGGATGTGTGACAACGTAAGGACAGGAGAGATACAAACAGAAATACAGACAGATACATGAAAAACGAAGAACCTGGTCATGTCAGAAACCAATAGAAATAGAGCGTTTTGCGTCTTAAATACGACTTAAATAACATACATGTGCCATTCATCCTCTATTCTCACTTTCACCACTAGGGTGTGCCCTGCATCCCCACTAAACTAGCCATACAGTAGTTCATATACTCATCCAGAGTTCTGACCTGATATTATTTAGATACATCTAGTCTACCTGGAAGCAATATGTGGATATGTGCCCACCTCAAAGGCATTTCAGTAATGGACAATGGTGCTGGACAACAATGGTGCATGAGGGCTCAGGGCAGAAATTGAACCGAAATGTATCGGTTTCTCTGTGTTGTGGGTTTACTTTTGTTTATTGGCTTATTTGACAGGGGGCATGTATAGGAGAGTTTCAATACCAGAGTTAGTAAGTTAGTAAACTAATTTACATCTGTGGTCCTCAATATGGCATAATGCACTTATTATTGTGGGTATAATTGCTTTGTGTATGCTGTGAATCAGATGTAATTGAAGACTGCAATTGATAAACCAATATAAAAAGAAGAACAAAAAAACATGGTAAAGAATAGGGCCACTCACCTGGAATATAATAACAAATCCGAGTCGTGCCGCAAGTATGGCCCAGAATTCTCTGGAGAGATCATAGGGCGTGTCTGACCACGGGGGGTCTCTGTAGTCCTTATACCTAAATATGAACAAAATGTGCATTTAGACAACAGCATACCGTTGCTGTCCAGCAGAAACTTCATAACTCCACCTTTCAGTGACAATTCATTATTTATATACACTTTTGTTTAAAGATATACTGTATATCAGCACTATTGGTCAGTTTCTGCGAGTACATGCCTTTTATACATTATTTAAAGCCAACATGATGCAATGTTTATTTATTTAGAAAATAGTGGATTCATATAAATAATTCAATCATAAAAAGTGGTGATGCCTAGGGCACAGTACGCCAGTTCAAGCCTCCCTTGGACAAACACTAACAACCAGTTTCTCAAGTGAGTCCTAACCATTCAATAAACAGTGTTAACAATCTTAAACAATGATAGCCAAGACAAACCGGACTACTTCTCACTGTCTAGACTAGCCCCAGGGATGACCTAAGTACTCAGCATGGGCCTACATTTAGAAGTTTCTTACTTTGGTGCACAACGTGACAGACGTTTCGACACGCCTGTGTCTTCCTCATTTATCAGTGCTTTTCCTGTGTTCTGATTCCTATGTTTTATTTGTGCTGTGTTAATCTTACGTGTGCCTACCACGGTCGTGGCATACCTTATGCTGGACTATTACTTTGATTGTATAGTGTTTTGGGACCATGTTCATGGCGATACTACACTAATGAACTGAACTTGAGTTGAATTGAGAGGCAAGAGAGCTAGTCACACTATTTTTGTAGAATCCTTGCACACCTCCTTTGGCCAGGTGCGATGGAGGAGAACCCCTGGGTCACCAACGTTACAGACAAAAAGGGACGAAGGGCGTAATGGTGCAAATGTCAGGAGCATTCTCGTCTCTAACATAGCTAGTCACTCACCTGCAAAGCTCGACCTTGTAGCCCAGGTGCATCGGCTCCAGAGGTTCAGTTGAGGACTGGAAGTCTGAGACGTTGAAGTAGGAGAGGGTGTGGTTGATGAAGCCGTGCAGGGTACCGTCTGGGCTGTAGGTGTACTGGTACACCAGCCGCGGGATGAAGTCAGATGTGAAGGCAATCACGAATGCCTGGAGATGAAATGGTATATAAATTAAATGTTGTATAATGTTGTGTGTATTCAATATCTAGAGTAGTAGAGTAGAGTAGAGTATCGTTTATTGATCCCAGGGGGAAATTAAGGTGTCAAGTAGCATACACACATAAATAAAGACATTGCCCACAAGACATAACACACATAATTACACATAAAATAATCATATATAGCTTACTGTTGCATACATTTTGCCAAGGCATCTCTCTCTCTCTCTCTCTCTCACACACACACACACACACACACACACACACACACACACACACACACACACACACACACACACACACACACACACACACACACACACACACACACACACACACACACACACACACACACACACACACACACACCAAAATATAAAGTGTAAAGTGTCCACAGTGTTAACATGTGCCAAGTGGCACATAGAAGCCAAGACAAAGTGGCCATAAAGTGTCCAGGAGTGTCCATCTCCATCTATGTATGTATGCTACTGGACACCTTAATTTCCCTCAGGATTAATACATGATACTCTACTCTACTCTACTCTACTATGATATGGAGGAGAACCGAACGGCGGCACAAACATATTTAAGACATCAGATTCACCGTCATATCCTACCATACATCTTAAACCTTACGGTATGTCAACGCATGCTAAAATTAAACCAGAGACGTTTAAAAAAGGAACCTAGAATATCTGTGATTACAGATGTAAATAAGCAAATGTTTCATTGAATTAAATATATTGAAATTAAAAAGATAAGTGAACTGAAATGCGGACTCACATTGACAATGACGGCAACTTTGCTGAGACCCCTCAGGAGGTTGTACCAAATACCTAAAACATACGAAGAAATAATGTGACCATACTTTCCCAAGTATTCACATCAGTCTGGATCATTGAGAATATTTCCTTTAGAACAGTGCATTCATATTGTAGCCCCTTACCAGACACCGCCCCTCCACTGGGACGCTGTAATAGTCACTGGAAAAAACCTACCGTACCATAGTACTATACCACTATGACAGTGCACAGGGCCTTTAGTAATACATTACGACTTGGTTATTGCAATTCTGGTAACAGCTTAGTTATAACAGGAGTAGTGTATCCCAAAATACTAGGTATTAATACTAGGTGAAATCGAACTTGTGGCTAAGGTGACGCATTTGTGGCAACAGAATATCTTGTTTGAATCCACCACCTATCAGTATTGCTAATAAGGTACATTACTGTAAGGTAGTCCACTGCCCCACCCTGCGCACCTGGAACCATTATTATGGTTACCTCCTGCTCATGTGATGTGTAAATGTAGAGTTAATTGTGTACTGAGGTGGGGTGTTTAATCTAATAACAGTTCTGTTGTTTTGAGATAAATTGATATTGTCGGTATCCATGTGACAGTTGGGATGTGTAAGATCTCTGTCATTTAGAGCAATGAACCAAGTTATTGAAGGCGTACAGTATAGTTGGCAACATGTACACCCTGTTACACCCTATTACTTTATTGGCAGGTCATTACGTTACTGATCTTACACTAAAAAAGCTTTGATAATGTAATAATGATGCCAATAATGTAATAACCTGCCAGCAACGTAATAATTTAGAGTTGTTTTGGGTTGTAAGAGACCTCCTCTATATCAATGGAAAGAGTAGAAGTCCACACACTGTAGCTCCACTTTGAACGTTTATTCAGGTCATGCAAGGCTTCGACCCTACAGGCTCTTCTTCATCAGGTGCAACATGTCAAATGAATCTAAATCAAACCATGACTACACAGGAAGAAGGCGTGCCTGCTTTCATTTGTCAATCTTACCAATATCCTTGGCCCTTGATGGGAGAGGTCTCCTCAACTCTGTGACAAACTTTTTGGCGTCCAGTCGGATCTCAATGATGTTGTTGAGCAGAGCGAAGAGTGGAGCCAGGGGGAAGGAGGCCACAAACAACGTCACCATGCCAAACTGGATGACTGCGGAAGACAACAAGACAACACTGAGTCCACAGCTCCACCCACATACAGAGCTAGGACATTATTAGAACAAATCAGGAGAGCACTGTAGCGTAAGTGATTAGAGCTTCCAGCAATCACACTACACAGACAAAGTAGCTAATGCATTTTAATTTGCTGCACAATGTTTGTCTTCGAATTTGTACTGTTTCCACAAAAACAAAAACAAAGCTGCCTGGGGGATTAAAAAGGCAGATGCTGTGTGCATTTAGGCTGAAAATGACTTTCTAAAATGTTAGTAGGCTACAAAAATACTCAAATGTTATTTGTTGTGCTCCCACAGCATCTTCAGTCTGCTAGTTCCGGTTAGGCTGCCCACAGCACACAATGAAATAGCATTTATGCCTCAACCGTGCAAGGGGGCAGCCACAAATGGCGCTCCAAGGGAGCAGTGCACTAAGACGGTACCATGCTCAGGGTACCTTAGTCATGGAGGAGGATGGAGAGAGCACTGGTTAATTACCCCCCCACTCCTGGATCAGGAGTTGCACCGGCCCTAATACCCGGACGCCCTAACTGCTTACCCATGACTGCCTGTACTGTAGGTACATGACTGGGGGCAGACTTCAGTCCTCATTATATTGTGTGTTGGGAGGGGGGGCCCTTTCAGATGACTTTGTCCTTGGCCCGACGACAGCTGTCAGCAGCCCTGAGTACACAATACATCATATTAACTTACTCATCTCCATGTACTCTGGGTTGAGGCCAACGAAGGGTCCGAGGAAGTGATCTTTCTCGTGCTGCTGCCATGTTTTCTTCAGCTCCTCCTCCTCCTGTGTGGCCAGTTTGGTCTTCCTCCGCCGCATCATCTTCTTCAGTTTACTGAACAGAACATTTATTGACACTCATTAAAGGGTAACATATCTGATAGTTGTAATAGAATGAGTTGGTGATATATATCAAACTAGAAATGCACTCCGAGAGTGCAGACCTCTGCCAAGGAAGTTTGCTAGAAACATTTAACTATGTTCCACCCGATTTTTTGTTTTAAGTCTTTCTGCCTTCTTTTATGTGGAGTTAGAAAATGGAATGTCAGCATTCACCCTGTTCCGCAACTCAATTTCCAGTCACTAGGGGCTTCTAGATTTGTACACTAGCAATGGTGAAGAATCTTTTAAAAAAAAGTCCTGGTTCCAGTTTGTGATCTGGATCACCACCAGAATTGAATCACTTGTTCCTTTGGTCATGTCCAACAACTCCACAAAGTCTCGTCCAAATCCGTTCATAAGTTTTTTCAGTTATCCTGCTGACAGACAGACAGACAGACAGACAGACAGACAGACAGACAGACAGACAGACAGACAAACCAATGCGACCAAAAACATAACCTCCTTGGCGAAGGTAAAAATAACAATGCATGAAACTAACCCAATTACTTGATTACAGGTGAAATGGCATACAGGTACCAGCATGCTGTGTGTGGTGTGTGTGTGTGTGTGTGTGTGTGTGTGTGTGTGTGTGTGTGTGTGCGTGCGTGCGTGCGTGCGTGCGTGCGTGCGTGCGTGCGTGCGTGCACGTGCGTATTAGTGCATGTGCTTATGCATGCATCATTTGTGTTTGTGTGTATCCCTGGTTACATATTTCAGGAATGGAAATTGCTTACGGAATGCCGATCTCAAACAGGTTGTTCTGAATGAGCTGCTTGCCGAGCATGGTGATGCAGAGCTGGATGCACAACTCCATCAGGCAGCCGGCATGGGCACACTGTGACATCACACCAGACACACAGGAAATGAGATGGAAATTAGGTATGTCCTCATATGTTGCATGTGGTTATTATCAGAACTCGGTCTCTGGGCATTTCACATCTTATTTTCCCATAGAACAACGATATATTGAAACAGAGTTCCAATCTTCATTGAAATCACAATAAATCCTTTCCCACCCAAATTTGATGTATGGCCTTTGCACAGCAGCATAAAAATAAAAATATGCAACCGTCTGTGCGCAATATGATTTTCTGTCATTTCACATATCACAGAGCTGTGAATAGTTACCTCCTCCATGCGGTAATTTCCCACCACATACAGGTACTTGCCAGGGCGCCCAACAAGCCTGTAGAATAAAAATGTGAGAGCTTTTAAGTGGCAGGACCAGTGCATCTATATGCAGCGCACACACACATAGCAGCATGATGCTGTAGACGCTCAGGCACATCACAGCCATTCCTTTATTGTGTTCTTCCCGGAAAGCATATTTACAATCAATTGTGATTTTACTGCTCAGTCATGCAATATGTAATTAAAGCATACAAAACACAAAAGTAACTGTGTGGCTGTGCATAACTAACACGACTCATACCTACTTTTAGCTTAATATACCGAAGGCTGGTTGTAGAATCAATATTTACAGCAATGTCAGGACACAGTTCTTACCTTCCCCTGAAGAAGGCCAGGTAGACTATTGGTGTGAAGGCATTCACAAACTTTAAAACAAACGTCTTGAAGATGAGCCTCCCCTCAAAGCTCTTGTCCGTCTTTGGAACCTCTGCAAAAAAGGTGAAACAGAGTTGAGTCACAGAGGAGAGTGAATCAATGTTGAGCTGTCATTGTACACAAACATGCCATGTCATGACGCACTACTAGCACCCCTTAGTTTCAGGCCAGAAGCCCTAACTGGTTGGTTGCCACCAATTATCAAGCATTTTTTTATATGAACAGAATGCAAAGAGAGGCCATATTTAAACCCCACCTACAGTGACAGTGAAACAGTCATGACACCCACATGTGTGTCATAATCTCCTTATTTAGCACAGTGAGCCAGTGGGTACACAGTAAAATGGCCAGGAAATCAGTTTTAAACATCGGTTTTCAATAGCCTAAACGTCTTAACGCTTTGAAACACATTCATGACATGGTACCCACACTGTAAACAGTGTTGCCAGATGTGTCTGATCAAATCCCGCCCAAAAGGTTCTCAAAAACCGCCAAAATGCGCTAAATTCCACCCAAATTCAACAAATTACATTGACTTCTATGGGCCCAAAACGGCTGAAAAAAATGCCAAATGGCCAATTTTCCCCGTTTTTACCCTCAGACGGTCATCCCAAGTAGCCCAATTGTGCGGGCACCCGCCAAATCTGGCAACACTGACTGTAAAAGCTAGCCATACTTTCCCAGCTCAGAGAGCATAAAGACCACAGAGGTAGAGAACATGAGACTAGAGGTGGCACCATCACCTTATTCACGGCAATCCTGGCAGCCCTTATTTGTAGGTAGACTTGAGCAATGTAAATGAATGTAGAAGGGGGCTCACCTATGTCAAAAAATGGCTTAATAAAGTGAAAAGGTCCATCGACACCCTATACATGGAGTCAGGGACAACAGTTGAAATGGGCTGCTAAATATCTACCCTATTAATATGAACTGACTTTAAAATGATTTTTAAATGAATTCATATGATTTAAAAGGTACACTGTGCAGGAAATGGTCAAAAAATGTATTGCAACTATGCTGCTCATTGAAACTGGGCTGCCTATTGCCAAATTTGATCTTTACATGAAAGTTTACTAGTAATAAACTTAGTAATGGTCCAAGTAGAGTCATTTTTGCAGCTAAAAATTACTATTTTTGGAAATTCAAAATGGCGGACCATGGAGAAGATCCCCCTTTTCATGTAGGAAAAGTGCAATTTTTCCAGTCATAATGAATACTTAGAATTTGATGCTGGTGGTAAGTATTCATGAAAAAGGTAACATTAGTGAATGGGCAGCATGAATTCTGGAAATAAACAACTAAAAATCTCACACAGTGTCCCTTTAAGTAGATATTTAGCCTGACATTTCAAATCTGGTCTTTGATTAATGTGTTACTTCATATTTACAGGTTTAGGCCATTTTTTGACAGAGGTGGGCGTGTTCTCCATTGATTGCATTGACTAAAGAGCACAGGTTTACAGAAGATGGAGGCTGCGCTTGCCGTTTTCCAATGTTGTCGCGAATTGCCATGTCATCTCTAGTCTAATTTTCTACCTCTATGAAAAAGACCCACACTACAAAAGCCAGCCATGCCATACCTACCTAGCACAGTAAGCCATCGGGCCAAGGCGCCGTAGATCTCATCCATGATGATGATAATGATGAGGTTGATGACGGCGGCTGTGGATTTGACGGTGGCACGCACGTTGGAGCGGAAGGTGGGCGTGGAGCTCATGTGGAGCGCCGTCTTGATGGAGATACGGTAAAGCACCACCCCGAACACGATTGCAAACGTCACCGTGATCTGCCAAAATCACAGCACAATACAGAATTACATTCTATTGTGCACACGTTTGGTGAGACCTTGCCACTGTCATCAAAAAGTACAACCAAGTTTCAAATGTACCACTAAATACCATTGTGTGTAAACTTGGGGACAGTGTCTATGAAACATGTAGATATAATTCTGAATCACACTGAATACGAAATGTTAAATGGCTACTGTATACCATGAAGGCCATCATGATGAGGATGGTTACGTAGGCTGGCATTCTGTCTGTGCAGGTCAGCTTCTCCTTTTCATCCTGGAGAACAACAAAGAAAAAAATCATGGCAGTTACTAAGTACAGGTAAGTAGGCCTACATTTTATTTATAAAGCATATTTAAAGATAGAGCAGAACTGACCAAAGGGATGAACAGTGTCTAACTTGAACGATAATAAAAACAGTAAGTAATTTTAGCAGCATTATAAAACATTTTTGCAGCACAAGGGCAGCAAGCATTTAAATAGATGGATAAAAACAATTGAGCGTCTTGCAAAGTGTTAAAAAAATAATAAAATAAAATACATAAAAGGTGTTAAAAGACAGAAAGGTAAGAATTAGGAAGCAAAGGTTAAGGTGTAAAAATAAGTTTTTAGTCTGGATTTAAAAGGTCATGCCAAAACCTGTCCTTGATCTTTTTGAGTGGAACTGATCATTTTCAGTAGAAAAAAAGAAAAGCGTTTTGTGTAAAAAAAAAAAAAATTGGACTTGTACTCATGACCAACACACTAGATACATAGAATACTCTAGATTAAGAAAATAATAGTATGACCTTGGGCCTTTGATATCAAGAAAAAATGGATTTGAACTAAAACAGAAAAACCTCATAATGTTCAGAAACGGATTGCTGACTACATGAAGAGCCACAATGAGTAAAGATAAGAACAGCTTACCCCCTTTGAGCTTGAGGACTCTTTGCGAAGTGTCTTCTGCATGACTCTAAACTCATAATCAGGTCGCACATGTTCCTGGGGAAGAGCAAAGAAACAGGAATGTAAATTAATATGTTCCACAACATACTGTACATTACTTCCCCCCTTGACCTCATTACAAACCTGCCAACGCTCCCTTCAGTATTACAAAATAAAATGGACTAATGCCCCACAATGGTAATTAAGCATTGCCCCCTCTCAGCTGTATTCTTCTCAAACACACAACAACCCCCCCCCCACCCAAACACCCCCTGGAGGGCCATAGAATACCAATTGAGAAACACTATGCTACATAAAATACATAATATACAGTAAATCTACTTGATATGCACATACAGAAAAGCACTAGAGGGACTATGTAGGCTAATGTAGGCCTATGCAGTCCATTAACGCCTGGCGGTTACTGATGATCACCATAGCTACTGATTGTTAGTGACGGTTACTATGGTAATGGGTGCTGACTCACGGTGCAGAGCGCCTGCTCCTCGCAGCCAGCCATGTCCCAGATGTAGTTGAGCCTCATCTGCCGGCGCTTCCAGTGCTCCATGAACATGGTGGCTGCAGGGGGGCGAGACGAGAGGGAGGTGGGAGGTAATTATGAGGACCAGGGACAGGTCATGTTGAAGCCGTTTACAACAGAGGCTCTCGTGCAGTTTAAGAGGATTGGGACCATAGACTTTATGCTATATAACTTTGCCATTTATAATGTATACTGTACGTACAGTCTATGACTGTGACTATGTGCCTGATGTGGCTTTATAATCATTAATATATCAAAAATATATATTACTGTACATCCTTCCTGTCAAAGGCACAAAAATATACATTCAGATTCCCCCAGTGGAAAGCATTTATGAAGACAAAGGACATGTCATTCAGAGGTCAATTATGCTGCAGTCATGACAATGCCTGTAACCCTTGTGCCATTTATTAGGACTGTGATTGACTGTCCCCCATAGAGGCATTCAGAGTCCTTCAGTGGAAAGCATTTATCAGTCAGAGAAAGCCATGAAATTCGGATGCCAATTATGCTGCACAGCTATTGTCAGAAGTGCACTCTAGTGGCAATTATTATTAAGACCGTGACTGTGCACCTCTGATGGTGCTTTATGTTAGTCATCACATCAAATCTATTACTGTGCATTTCCCCTGTGAAAAGGCTCACATGTGCGCATTCAGACTCCTCCGGTGTCAGGCATTTATGAAGACAATAATAGCGATGAAATTCTGATGTCAGTGATGCTGCAGCTGTGACGATGGCTGTGTAACTCTCGTGCCATTTGTTAGGACGGTGACTCGGCACCTCTGATGACCTTTGATGCTAATCATCAAATCTATTATATGTTACCAGTAAAAATGCACACAAATGTGCAAGCGCTCAAACTCTGTGACACCTCTGGTATGACACAGTAGCTTTTCACAGTAGCAACAAGATCAGGACAGAAAATTATGGCTGTGGGGTTAAGTGGTAGGTGGCATTTATGAAGACACTGGTCGTCTTACTCAAATGGCCTTTAATGCAAACTAACATAATCAAATCTGTTATGCCTTCTCTTAAAAGGTGTACAAATGTGCGGTCATGAAAACTACTTTGCATTCCGTCCATAGGACTTTTGTAATGTGATGCGCTGTTTTGGTAGCACAAAGTACTCCTACGGCAATAGGAGCAGGACCGAGCATAATGGCTGCGGAGGTACAAAGTAAGTGGTGGGAGGCATTTATCAAGACACTGGACAGGCACCTCTGCTGGCCTTTTATGCAAATGACTACATCAAATCTATGATATTTTCCCCCGAAAAGATGCACAAACGCTGCATCAGGTCAGAACAGGTACTGTGCTGGCAGAGGAGGTGAGTGGTGGGATGGATTGATGAAGACGGCAGCCAAAGGTGCACTAATGCGTGGGCATGCATTGCAAACCCACTTGACATCTGCGCCACACAAGGGTTTTTTGTAATGCGATGTGCTGTTTATATAGGTGCTTCCCAGACACCATCCTTTAACACGCATTTTATCGCAAGGTCTCTGCTTATTTTATTGCTTGTGTCAGTTATGTTGTTATTGTTATGTTTCAGTCTGAAGTTCTGAACGAACAAACGGCAATACATGTAGAACCATAACCTATCCAATACATGTAGAACCATAACCTATCCAATACATGTAGAACCATAACCTATCCAATACAACCGTTCCAATACATGTAGAACCATAACCTATCCAATACATGTAGAACCATAACCTATCCAATACATGTAGAACCATAACCTATCCAATACAACCGTTCCAATACATGTAGAACCATAACCTATCCAATACAACCGCTCCAATACATGTAGAACCATAACCTATCCAATACAACCGCTCCAATACATGTAGAACCATAACCTATCCAATACAACCGTTCCAAGTGTGCAGAATCAAAGAGCTTCGTTGCGAAATGACATATCCATTTAGGAATATTTTTGCATTGGGCATGGCACTACATTACATTGC
Source organism: Engraulis encrasicolus (assembly GCF_034702125.1). NCBI lineage: Eukaryota > Metazoa > Chordata > Actinopteri > Clupeiformes > Engraulidae > Engraulis > Engraulis encrasicolus. The sequence goes on from NC_085878.1 coordinate 48,945,434, forward strand.
AAAATAGTTTAGTTCATATAGGTTTTAAAAAGTATATTCTCACAATATTAGACTGGCCAGAATTCACACATAGATGAAAGGACGTTTGAACAGTCATGACCAAAAATAAAATGCAAAAGTCAAAAAATGGTCTTTAAGTCATTTTGCAACGGAACTCTTCAATCATTCACATATGGTGAACTATAGGTACTTCCCAACATACTGTAAGAAATAACAGCAATATCATCGACAACAAGAAAGAGCAAGCAAAATAAATCCACAGGCAGACATCAGTCTTACCCCATAGTGCCATGAAGATGGCGAAAAATACGGTGGCTGGGTTGTCAAACAGGTGACTTGCCCTGGCCGTGCCACATGCAGTCACAAGCTTCCAGTAACTACAGGCACGGTCACACAGGGGACACATGGTGATGTTGTTCCGAGGGTCACAGATCTCCATACTAAAAACAAACAAACAAACAAACAAACAAACAAACAAAAACTTAAACAGGTTTTTCGATTTATGCAGAGAGGATGACCAAGAGAATAATATATAAAAGCCCCTGCCTGTTCTTAAATATTTTTTTAGATCTGATTTCCACAATAACAGTAACTAAACATTGCCCTCTTTCCCAGACATATTATGCCATGCAATTTCATATTCAATCAAAATGCACTTCAAAATCCCCTTCAGCATGAGGCCAGTTTCATCTTGTGCAACATGCAGCTTCAGCATCTACTGTCCTCTCTAATCTCTTCACTCATGATGCTGAATAAATAATTCATGAAGATGATTTTACTGCCCCCTAGCTGATGAATGCACAGGAAGTACTAATGTGGTAATACTACACTCAAGTAATCACGGTTTCTCAAAGTGAAGTGTGTGTCCCTGGTAGTGCGATAATCAAAAGCCTAACTCGAGTGTGGAAACGTGAAGGACTCTGGGTATTTTGTAATGGCAACGGTGCAACCTTGAATGTACAACCTTGACAATTCTACGTATCAAGCTTGTAGGACTTGGTAGAATTATGAAGCATCCTTCACTTTGGACTAGTACTTGGGCGTTACGCATACAAGCAAGGGCAGCACACTTCACTTTGAGAAACGGTGAACGTGTGTGTGAGACACTTGCTCATGAGCTTTCCATGATACCACTCTTTGCTGAATAGTCTCAACTACATCATAACAACATTGTTATGACATTACCGAGAGCCCTAAATAGCAGATTAAGACTGTCATAAGACTGTTATAACAGAGGCTCTGCAAGGAGTTAAATTGTCCCAAAACAGGCTGACAGACCTGGGGATGTTGTCGTCTACAGTGGCACAGCCGTACAGGAACACGATCACACCCACGATGGCAGCTGGGATCAGCATCTGAGTGTACACCCCCAACCAGGCGAAATACAGTGCCACTTTCTCCCCAAAGTACTTCCTGTTTAGATTAACACATGACGAGCATAAATAATAATGCTATGAATGAATAACACTAACATAATCAAGCTAAAATTATAACATACATGTCCACTAATAAAAAGCAAATATTATCATGCTTTTTCTAAAATAAAATAAAAACTACATAAAGTTCTAAATTACTGTAGTATCATTTTCAAGCATCAGTATCAATTCACATACCTGATGAGGCCAATGGGTTGGTACTTGTAGAAAATGCTGTAACTGGCCCACTGCTCATACAAGATCTGTGGGTAAAAGTTATGAAGACTCGAGTTAGGTGTACAGTTATTACAAAGGCTACAGTGCCTTTAAGTCAGACATCTAAAACATTCACAACCACCAAGAACATGTTGTTGCCAATTCAGTCGAACAGTTCATGGGTGTACGCTGGGATAATCATATGTTTGGATATGTTAATATGTTAATATATAAGTTGTTAAAACTGAATGAAAAAATGGCCATTTATCACGTTGCGTGTCTGTTCTCACCTTGCGGTCATTGGGCTCTGCACGGACTCCCTCAATGCCTCCCTGTAAAAGTATTCATTTGACATTAATTAATCTTAAGTGGATGGTTAATGGCTTGCTTATTAACAGCTTTTTCAGTTAAATAAATTGAATTTGGCAATATGTCACTTGAGGTAACTTACATCGTGTAGTGGGAAAGCTGAGGTGTAAACTCCACTTCCGAGCAGGCTATTTAGGCCTATAAAATAAAGAAAGACGATCTTTTAGAAGGAGTTTTAGATTTTTTTTAAGTGGTGAAGGATCACCGCTCATCTGTTTAGAAGGTGCAGGATTCACTGTAAATGTCTATATACGTGTAAAAAGGAGACAATCTGTACACTTCAGGTGTGCTGGAATTGTGTGGATGAATAAAACATGCGGCATGTATTTAAAAAAATCTTTATAAAAAGCAGACAATCCGCACATCTCAGGTCTTTTTTGTGCAGAAAAAGACCTTGTGTCTCCTTTTTATATAGATTTTTTAAATGCATGCAATCAACAACCCATCATCAGCCTACAACATAAGGAAAGAAAGTATAGACATCACTTTCGATGAGTTGGCACCATGTCAAATGGTGAGCCTGTATTTCATCTATCCAATATCGTTGTGCCAACACCTCTATGAGACAGCCAGTACCATCAAGACAGATGACGGTGTAAGATCTTCATACATGGGAAAAAATATTTCATACTATTCTGGGTGGGTCAGTGTAGGTTTCAGCATTGCTTCACCTCAATGCACAATGCACAATGCCCTTATCGGGAAATCTATGCTGGGTGTGAAGACATGGAATTCCTAAGAATAACACGGGAGACAGCTCATGCATGTCTGAACATTTCTAAGTGACAGTTTTAAGTGACAGTCATTTCCAGTGAAGTCATTCCCTTCTGTTTGCCTGACACAAATGTGTCTAAATGAACACTTCAACTCTGACCAAAACATTAACATTCTTGGCAGCCAAGAATGATATTCATGATATTAAAAAAAAGAAAAAAAAGAAAAAGATTGTGCTTACCCATGAGGTATTTTGCACGTGTACACTTTGTTCTTTTCAACACTTCATGCACCTAAAGAAGATCGCACATTCAGACATATGGGTATTAATACGGTAGACACATTAATATTGAAGTGGTGTCAGCACGGCCATGCAGACTATAGTCATTCCACGCCTAAAACCTCATTTTCATACCTTGTACATGAATAAAACATGCAGCTATAAAACATAAAATAATTATTCTACCATGATACATAGGCATGCAGGCATAATGCTATGTTTTTGTCACAAGGTGAGAAGAATAAATGGATGAAAACTGCAGAAGAACTTGCCAGAGGATAAAGTAAACAAAGCCACATTTGTATTTATTATGATACAGTGCTGGCCTAAAGTATTGGCACCCCTTCAATTCTGTCAGATAATACTCAATTTCTTCCAGAAAATGATTGCAATCACAAATGCTTTGTTATTAATATCTTCATTTGTTTGTCTTGCAATGAAAAAAACACAAAAGAGAATGAAAAAAAGTCAAATGAATGACCATTTTACACAAAACTCCAAAAATGGGCCGGACAGAAGTATTGACACCCTCAGCCTAATACTTGGTAGCACAACCTTTAGACAAAATAACTGCGAACAGTCACTTCTGATTACCATCAATGAGTTTCCTACAATGCTCTACTGAAATTTTAGACCATCCTTGAGGTGATTTGAAGGGTGCGTTCTCCACATTGCCGTTTTGAGATCTCTCTATAGGTTTTCTATGGGATTCAGGGGTGGACTCCTACATTATGCTGCAAAATTTGTTGATAATCTTCAGACTTCATAATTCCATGCACACGGTCAAGCAGTCCAGTGCCGGAGGCAGCAATGCAATATCAAAACATCGGGGAAAATCTGCCATATTGTACTTTAGGGACCGTGTTCTTTTCTTTGAAGGCCTCATTTTTTCCTGCTAACTCAAATGAATAGAGGAAAAATAAATGAGGCCTTCAAAGAAAAGAACACGGTCCCTAAAGTCAAATATGGCAGAGTTTCCCTGATGTTTTGAGGTTGCTTTGCTGCCTCTGGCACTGGACTGCTTGACCGTGTGCATGGAATTATGAAGTCTGTAGACTATCAACAAATTTTGCAGCATAATGTAGGAGTCCACTAGCCTCGCGACGCCATCCTCTGTACTTCACCCAAAGATTTTGGCTCCGCACATCGTCTGGCAAAAGCCTCGAGCTCGGTTCTCTCAGTGTTTCGCCAATCAGCAAACAGTTGAGAGTGGTGACGTAGAACTCACCCGCGAGCTCCGTTACTGATTGGTTAAGGTAACTATATTCACACTTTCGTTTTGTTATTTTTATGCTTTTGCGACGCTATAACGTAACAGGCATGCTAATAAAGCACAATATGGGTTTTGATTTGAGTTTGGAACTTCAATTAATTTAAATGATAGAGTAAGATCAGACCATCTCCCATCGTCCACGGAGACGGATTCCTCATGGCTTTTGCCAGACTGATTGACGGAGTCAACAGTCGGCTATTCTCCCACGCTAGGAGTCCACCCCTGAATCCCATAGAAAGCCTATGGAGAGATCTCAAAATGGCAGTGTGGAGAAGGCAGCCTTCAAATCACTTCAAGGATGGTCTAAAATTCCAGTAGAGCATTGTAGGAAACTCATTGATGGTTATCAGAAGTGGTTGTTCGCAGTTATTTTGTCTAAAGGTTGTGCTACCAAGTATTAGGCTGAGGGTGTCAATACTTCTGTCCGGCCCATTTTTGGAGTTTTGTGTAAAATGATCATTCATTTGACATTTTTTTCATTCTCTTTTGTGTTTTTTTCATTGCAAGACAAACAAATGAAGATATTAATAACAAAGCATTCGTGATTTCAATCATTTTCTGGAAGAAATTGAGTATTATCTGACAGAATTGAAGGGGTGCCAATACTTTTGGCCAGCACTGTATATACTATAAATATATATGTATATATATATATATATATATACTATAAATATATATATATTATACTAGGTACTATACATGTATTTCATGCTTATGTGTCATTGAGGTGTGTGACAGTGTAAAGAGTACATAACACATTGTTTTAATAATCCGAGCTGTTGAAAATATCAATAACATCAATTCAAAAGCATGATACATGCCACACAGCTGAAGCAAGTGTCAGTGTCCATGACTTACTATAGAGCTCCTGGTTTTACTGCTGAAGAAGGAGTCTTTGTCCGATAGATCAAACCTGCCAAAAGACTTAGAATGAATGCTCCTGCATTTGTGTGTGTGTGTGTGTGTGTGTGTGTGTGTGTGTGTGTGTGAGAGTGTGTGTGTGTGTGTGTGTTGCAAAATGAATGTGCATGCATGCAGGGGTAATTTATATGCAGAAAGGACTGCTTGAATACATGGTTTACAGTGCAACATAGAGCTGTATGTGAGGACTAATGCTGCTACATTTCCCTTCCTGTGCAGTGAGATTTTTCAGTGAAATGCTGTGATATGCCTAGTGTTACCGGCATCAAGAATGTGTGTACAATGAAATACTATTTCCCTTTTTTCACAAAACTAGAAGTTGGATGTAAATTGAGCCCAACCTTGTCATTAAAGGTCACATAGTGGTGTTGGTTGCAAAAATAATGTTTTTTTTAAAGGATTTGGGACAAATTACACTGAGAGTACATTGGTTCAAAGCCTGTCTTACTTTGAGTCAGCTATTTTCTAACTTTTTTGAAGTGCTGCCCTAAATCCATCCCTATCTTATCCCTAAAAAATATCCCCTGAGATGGGGATTTTCAGCTCTGGTTTTAGCAGTCAGCTAATAGCTTGTCTGTTCCCTATCATATTTGCACAGTGATAGAAGTTAAGCTTTCGACCTATATTTTACACAGACAAGCGAACAATGGTCATGATGTCTGAAATAAAATTGAGAGAAATGTTATGCTTCATCTTCCAGAGTTTATAAAGTACAACAGTGAAGATAATGGTACAAAATTCAGAATCAGCATAATTTTATTAAGAGGAGCCAGTTCTCAGGTGCTGTTTCCACGTAGCAGGATATTTTTTTAGCAGGGTATTTTTTTCTCCTGTTGAGGTGTAAACGCAACATGTGGATAAAAATAAATCCTCCATTGTAACAAATGTGTTTCAGCCCCCTAAACAGGATATTTTTTTCTCCTGCTTTTTATACCTGCATTTTAAATATCTGCTACGTGGAAACAGAAGGCCAAAACCAATGCAAAACCAATGCAACCAGGAGAAAAAAATATCAACATATAAAAATATCCAGCTACGTGGAAACAGCACCTCAGATGGCATAATTCCATACTCACAAGTGTTGTCGCTCTCTGGAGAAGGGGTAGCACAAATGTTTCACAGTCTGAATCTTGCTCTCTTCGACTTTTGGATGCAATGGTTCTGTCACTTTATGAATAAAAAGGTTGATCTTCTCAACAATGTTGCTGCCTTGCTTGACGTCATATGTCTGAATTGAAAAGATACAGAACACAGATTCACGGTACCTCCACAAAAATTATTGTACATCTGTAATAGCCAAAACGGCAACGACCAAAACAGATGTACCAATACAAAGTATTCATACTGAGAGAATTACACTTTTCATACATGAAAAGGGGGTTCTTCTCCATTGTCCAGCATTTTGAATTTCCAGATACAGACATTTTTAGCGGCAACATTTACTGTACTTTGGTCATACTAGTTAATAGTAGTTCATTATTTAGAAAATATTCATTAAAAGATTACATTTGGCAATGGGCGACACAGTTTAAATGAGCCGCATAGCTGCAACACCTACTCTGGCCACCATCCTACACAGTGCACCTTTAAAGTCAAAACAGTTTATAAAGTTCTTCCAATCACTTCAGTATTAGATTAAGTTCCTTCTTGTGCTTCGAACGGCTAGTCCTGTCACACATCAAAGCCACCCTACCCCCCACCCTAGACCCCTACCAGTTCGCATACCGAGCCAAGCGATCCACGGAGGATGCAATCTGCTCTGCCCTCCATCCAGCCCTCACCCACTTGGACAATAAAGACTCATATGTGAGAATGCTGTTCATTGACTTCAGTTCAGCATTCAATACCATAATACCACAACAACTCATCAGAAAACTGGACAAACTAGGTTTCAGCACCTCCCTCTGCAACTGGCTGCTGGACTTCCTGATGCAAAGACCACAAGCAGTACGGGTAGGGAACAACACCTCGAGCACCCTGACCCTGAGCACGGGGGCTCCGCAAGGTTGTGTTCTCAGCCCCCTGCTGTTCACGCTGCTGACACACGACTGCACAACGACCCACAGCACTAACCATCTAGTGAAGTTTGCGGATGATACAACACTGGTGGGCCTCATCACCAAGGGCGATGAGACTCACTACAGAGAAGAAGTAGACCTGCTGGCCAGATGGTGCAAAGACAACAACCTCCTGCTGAATGTCAACAAGACCAAGGAGATTGTTGTCAACTTCCAAAGGGTCCAAAAACAACTGCCACCACTGACCATCGACGGCGTTGCTGTGGAGAGAGTGAGCAGCACCAAGTTCCTTGGAGTGCACATCAGCGACGACCTCTCTTGGACCACCAACACTACATCACTGGCGAAGAAGGCCCATCAGCGTCTCTACTTCCTGCGCAAACTAAAGAAGGCAAGTGCTACACCCTCCATCATGACAACATTCTACAGAGGAACCATAGAGAGCGTCGTGTCCAACTGCATCACAGTGTGGGGAGGAAGCTGCACGGAGAAAAACAGGAAGACACTCCAGCGTGTTGTGAACACAGCGAAGAAGATCATTGGAGTACCACTCCCCTCCCTGCAGGACATTTACACCACACGCCTCACCCGGAAAGCACTGATGATCATCAAAGACACAAGCCACCCTGCACACAAACTGTTCAGCCTCCTGCCCTCTGGAAAGAGGTACAGGCGCCTCCGTTCCCGTACCACCAGGCTGGCGAGCAGCACAATGCACCAAGCGATCAAGATGCTGAACACTCAACCCACTCTCCCTCCACTGTCAGCCTCTAGCCAGCAAGGCCACTGACAACCCCCCCCCCCCCATCCCCCACCACCATATCTGCGACTGAACATTCCACCTGCACTACTATACTTGTGACTGAACTTTCAACCTGCACTAACTCAAAACATGCACACACACACACACACACACACACACACACACACACACCACACACACACACACACACACACACACACACACACACACACACACACACAAGCACACTGCACTTTCTGCACTAAACCCAAACATACACACACTGACACACACACACACACACACACACACACACACACACACACACACACACACACACACACAGACACACGAACACACACACAAGACGCACACCGCACCTTCTACCTGCACTAAACACATACACACACATACACACACACACACACACACACACACACACACACACACACACACTGCTGCTGGTGTACTTGACAGACCTTTTTTAATATTTATTTTCTTCAAAATGCTACTATTACCATGTCAGAACGCTATAAAGGACTTTTTTTTAGGAAAAGCACAAAAGCACAACAAATACCTCTTAATGTATGTCCTCTACAAGTCTTCTGTTGTCCAGTCTTGCACTTTAAATGTCTGTATGAGCACTGTCTATGTCCATACTGTCTTAAGTCCATGTATAAGTACTGTCTATGTCTATACTGTCTATGTCTATACTGTCTATGTCCTTACCTAGATTAGTCTATGTCTGTATGGGAAAGCAAGAAATGTAATTTCAAATTCTTTGTATGACCAGCGCATGTAAAGAAATTGACAATAAAACCTACTTGACTTGACTACTTGACTTGACTTGACTTCTTACCTTTCTGGTTGGCATCTTCAATTTCATAAACTCCGCCTCCCTACACAGCACTTCCCATGGTGCATGGATCTTCAGGAACCCCACACCAGGTATCGTTGTCTGACACGAGATGGACAAATCATGTTAATAAATTAATGGTGTAAAACAGTAGACATGGTCAGATATATTGAGGAAACGTAACAGGGATCATAGTCTGACGTTTTAGGGAACTGCTGATGCATGAATTATTTAAGATGTTGGCAGGCATCTCCAGACTAGAACTGTTAGGTGCCTTTATACTTTTATTTGGTAGGATAGTGTAAAATGGTGACAGAAGGGGGAAAGAGAGAGGATTAAATGGAATCGAACCCAGGTCCCATAACACTATGGGACCATAGCCATTTGAACCATGGCCATGGCCATATTCTACAAGGAGGAATAATGAAGCTTTAAAGTGACTATGCCATTTTCTGGAAAGAAGCTCATATTACACCTCCCTTTAAGTGAAATGATTGAGTTTTACCTTTCTGCTGTACGTTCAACTGTTCTCTGAGTATGGCAGTGTAACATTTTACCTCCAAGCAAACCGTTAACATTGAATCCTATGAGAGCAGCAAGCCGCCAGCAGGTCTCATAGGACTCATAGCTTGGAGGTAAAATTTGCACTTCCATACTCAGAGAACGGCAGGAAGAACGGGAGAAAGGTAATACTCAATCATTTAACTTAAAGGGAGGTGTAATATGTAATATGCTCTTATTTCCAAAAATTGTAGAGTATCACTTTAAGGATGAATTAAGGGTGTTCAGTAGAGACAAGGTCACATACGAGAGTAAGAGATATTACAAACGGTAATTTGACTCCTTCTTGAAAAAGATAATTATTAAATTGAAATAGCATCAGGACACAACACCAATGCGAGTGTAGAAATCAGTCGTCATGACAATGTATCGCAATACATTATTTTCACGATGTACTGCATCGATTCATGACAAAGTATCGCAATACTTCTACTGCATGACACTAAAAATCGATTACCGGTATTTAATAATAAAAAAGTGAAAAACATTGTATGTGGAATGTGCCACTGATTCTTTTTTCAGTAGAGATGAATTGAACCAGATGAATTGAATTATGAATGCTACTCAGCACCTGCCAAGTTAGCTCTATTTTGTTTTACACATTTACTAAAGTAAATAATAATAATAATAATAAATCGCAATAATACAAGTATCGCAATGCATCGTGATAGTATCGCATTGTGGCATGTGTATCGTGATGTGCATCGAATCCTGAACCCCTTGCCAATCCCCACCCCTAGTCATCAGCCACCTGTGCCACTGCTCACCCCTTCATCTTTCTCCAGCTCCAGCCCCATCTCGCGGAGGTTCTCCTCAAACTCCTCCCGTCGGGAACGCTTGTCGTCCTCATGGTAGTCTGCCTGGTGGGACTGGGCGGCGATTTCGGGGTCCTCCTGTGGCTCCGGGGCCCGCGCACGTCTGAAACTGCGGCTCAGGCTCTCCCTCATGGACCGCACGAACGAGCGCGAGGACTGGCGCCTCAGGCCACTGGGCTTCTGGACGTGGTAGGTCATCACATAATCTATAGGAATAGTAGCCATGTGGAAGATTCCATTATTCATGTGTTTTGGGTAGCTCTTTCTGATACCTATTCAAGCATGACTAGACATGAAAGTGTACTCTACTCTGTATAGGTCTGCTCAACACGATAATACTGTAGTCTATACAGCAACAACTTACGTAACATCCGGTTAAGCTGTCAGCCTAAAAAGAGCATTCCTGCCTATTTCAAAATGCAGCTGTTTTACACTACCTTTGACTTAGCAGTAGCCCAAGACACAGCATGTTTTGTTCTGACCATTCTAGTAATGGGAGCATGGTTTGTTTACATTTCATAAAAATTACTTCATCCCAAAAGTTCTGCAACATCAGCAGAGACTTGAAAACAAAGCATTAACTTGTGGGATGGCAACACACTCTTGTCGAGAGCAACAACATTAGAAAGATGCAGTGAAGCCACTGGCCTTTGGCACAAGGTAGGTCAGTACACGGTCTACACACCAGTAACAAAAAGACACGCTTCATTTAAATTTTCAGGAAGCAATTTATAATATCTACTTCCTACAAATCATTTATTTAACACTTCTAATTCGACACAGTTCATGTATGTGGAACAACTGAACTTCACTGTGAAGCAGCTGCTTATAATGACAGCCTTTTGACAAACATAATCAGGAAGTATGGTAATTTTCATGACATTTGTGTATTGTGTTAAAACTGTTCAAAAATAGGTTTTGCGTTTGCCCTTACCATTGCTTAGACAATTTCAACTATTTTTTTATTTTTAGTTATTTAGTTTATTTAATTTATCATGAAATATTTGAATGTATGAACGATTTATATTTCCATATGTGTCACTCTTTTGCATGCAACTTACAATTAAGTGTTGCCAAGTGTTCTTCATGTTCAAGCCTGCAGTAGGGTGGAGAGAGGGATCAACTGAAAGTGAGGTATTACCTATCCGTCGCAGGCCATCATGGAAGTAAGGCCCCAGTTTCTTAATGTGGGATGATTCATCTGCAGCATTCAGTGGCTTCAGAGGCTGTTCAAAACATGAAACCCAGATGCATACATTATTATCACAGTATAAAATGGGGTAGGCCTACGACTACTTCAGCATAAACTTCTATCATTCCAGAGACAGTATTTACAATACTAGGCCTATGAGACTCAAATCACTCTTAACAGTGGAGTCAAAATAAGCTTTTCACATTTCAACTGTACAGCTCTTAATATTTACACAATGTTGAGTAAAACTATGTCTGAAAATAGTACACTGATCAAAAGAGTAAAATTAACACTATTTTTGAGTGGGGACAAATCTTATCTGAATGGAGTTAATTTCAAGTCTTTAAGATTTATTTCAGCACTGGTATTTTTTAACTGTGTGTTCAAAACCCAAAACCCAGATGCATACATTAGTATTGTAAATATTATATGGAATCTACAGTCCAAGAATATTTTAGCCTCTTACTGCAGTAGGGATCGCCGGCGACCCTATTCACTTGCTGAACATGCTTAACTACATCATAACAACATTGCTGTGACATTACAGAGAGCCATAGTGCTGCGCTAAGGGGTTAATTAGAATGGTTGAGTTTTTTGGAAGTGCAGTACGTTTCATAACACAAACTCTTTATGTCGACACATCTAGCCACAAATCCAGCATCTTAGCTGCCAGCTCATAACAACACGCTCCACTGACTTTGGGCGTCTTCAGTGGAACTGACATTGCCCTCAGCAAGCCCCAACTTCTCCTTTGGAAAAGAAAAGCATATCTGACCTCATCTTTGAGCTGTTTCTGCTCACAGAGCTCAGGAACAACTTCATTAATTACTTGAGCAATTCAGGTCTATAGTTTTTACTTTTTAAAAAAATCTTTTACCTGTTCCAAACTATGTGGATATGTGGATGTGGGTGCAGGTATAAAGTAATAAGGGTTCACACACTGATAAACTGAAAAGTTTAGTTTTTTCTATAGTTTAGTTCATCTTTCAGTTTATCGCTGTGCAAACGATGTAAACTTGTCTCTGGCTCCAAGGACCTGATCCAGTACATCTGGAGCACAACAATACTCCTCGGCACAATGTGGGTAATTACAACATGACCATTTTTCAAACAGATGTCATAGACTATAGATGCGTAACAGTCGAGTCCTAATGAACAGAGTTTGGTCTTGGGATCGGAATGTCAGGTTCTAATCCTGTAACAGCAGGAAGGATAAGGGTTCTTACCCGCATCCTCACCCATGGCTGAAGTGCTCTTGTGCAAGGTGCCTAACCCACTGTTTCAGAGACTGTACCCAATACCATTTAACTAAATAGCTGAAATGGGCTTGAGCAAGGTACCTAACCTCACCTTGTTTTCAGTGACAGCCACCAATACCTTGCAGATTTGAAGTGCCCTTATGCAAGATACCTAACCCGCATTGTTTCAAAGACTGTAGCCAATACCCTGCACCCAATTAGGTGATGTGCCCTTGTCCAAGGTACCAAACCTCACATTGTCTCAGAGACTGTAAACAACACATACTGTGTAGCAAAAAAATGCAGAGTTAATTCAACACTTAGAGAGTACGCCAGGCCCAAAGACAATCTAGAAAATGTTAAAACAAAAGTGTTGAATTAACACTGTATTATTTGCCGTGCCCTGCTATGCCCCTCTACTTAAATAAGTGTAAGTGTAATGTAAGATAGGCTTACTATGTCCGGTGTGGCCCCATCCGGTTCCTTGTCGTTGGCAGGCACCGGAGTGTAGTTGTCATTAAGCCACATCATGTCGTCTCCACCCAAGTCTGGCAAAGGACAAAGCTCTTGAGAAATGTTTCAAACAAAAAGCTTTTTCCTGTAGGATATGAAAATGATTTGTAAATGTGGCAGCAGGTGAAAAGCATAATATTGCATTATGTGTCGCACTGCTGGTATTTCCATAAGCCAACAAACAAACTTCAATGGGGAAACGGGTTTGCAAATACAGTAGGGTCGTATTACAGCTAATAGTCAGCATAAATTAGCCTTTTATCAATTCTTGTTAATGATGTGCAATTACCACCACCTATTCTGTTAGTGACTTGGACTTGAATCAGAGGGTTGTGGAGATGGTGGTAATACCAGTTATAAAAGCATCATTAACCACTGGAAACTCTAAACTACTACACACAATATCAGTAACAACGACAACAACATCATCAACAACAATAATAATAATAATATAACTACAATAATAACTGTTTGTGCGTCATGTTTGCTTCTTTAACTAATCCAGTCTTGTATCAGATGAGTCAGTATTGTGATTCAGTTCCCATTCCGGATGAAGTCTGTGTTTGCAAATAGACACTAGTGCTTGCACTACTCTGGCACGTACTACGATACCATCTACAGATAAAAACCTGTTTGAAATCTGCCATAATATGCCTTAACAAGGACGCTGACAATGATTACATGAGCTTTAATGAGGATTTAAATACAAGACTAACACTTGGCAGCACACAAAATTGAAAACAAGGGTAGCATTTAAGAGTCTGGAACAGATTGAATAAGGAAGAGATAAGCTGAGTTTATCTGTGGAGCCTGCCACTTTCCCATTGATGTGATTAAGAGGTGGCGTGAATAGTAAATCCTACTACTACTAATGTATCTCTTGCAGATTTATATGCATCTACTTGGCAAAAGACAATAAATATGTAAGGGATACCGGCCGACGAGGTGATTGGTTCGACAAAGTTAATGGCGAGGCGTGGGCTTAGAACTCCAGCGACATCCGGGTAGCGTTAGGGTAGGATTTAAAAAAATTAAAAAAAACCTATTACTGTCTTTTTAAAAAATATATATTTTTAGTTTTTAGTAGTTTATTTGACAGGACAGTCGAAGATGGTGACAGGAAGCGAATGGGACAGAGAGACAGGGGAGGATCGGGAAATGACCCCAGCCGGACTCGAACCGGGGTCCCCGTGGGTGGGCAATGGCATGCAAGCCCAAATGTGGGGGGCAAACCTATTACTGTCTGGTAAGTTGTAAGAACCATGCCAGCTACACCAGAATCTAGTGAGGCAGATAACTAACTGTAACCAGCTGCATTTCAGATGTGGATGCCTCTTGCTGAATATCCACTTGACACACTTTCAGTATATTGCCCCAGTGACCGGGAAGGCTAAGGTCACAGTGGCAGCCTGTTCACTGTTTGAGCCGACATCTAAAGAGACTAATGTACTTAAGAGCTGCACGATATGTGCAACAAAAATGGGATGTTGTCTGACCCTTTTTCTGGCGTCTCAGACAGCGCGTCTGAAACCTTTACCGATATCCTTCTGATAATGTCAAGATGCACTCTCACACACGCTCACATACTCACACTTTCCTACACGATACCTTGTGAAGCGACCTTGGGTGTTTTGAAAGGTGCTATATAAAACGAAAGTATTATTATTGTAATTATTATTGAGAGGCAGAAGACCACTAACATTCAGCATCTATTCACCATCTTTGCCGCGCGTCATATCGGCATTAAACCAAATGATCATTACACAACAATAGGACTAGTGTACATAGATTCTATATATTCCATCACATCAGCTTCAAGACATGCTGTAACTGAAAGACATACAGTAAGCCACTGAATATGGGCAAAGCTGATCACCACAATGATCCTCAATTGTACCACAGTCATCAATTAAGTATTAAAATAAATACTTAGGATAATTCAAATAAATTATCCTAAAATAAAACACAAGACGAGACAATCCAAAGAAGGGTGAACAAACCTGACACACACAGCAGTCAGTAGACTGGTACAGAATAAAATCCTCAAGTCCCCACAGACGACCAGGAGCATCCTCAGCAGCTGCATCAAAGGTGTAGGCTACCTCTTACTACTGTGCAGCATCAGGACCACTGGTGTTACACTGTGATTGCCCAGAGCGGACCAAACAGTCCATCATCACACACAGTAGCCTACAGCACGACACAGCACACCAGCGCAACAATAGATCGCATTTGCAAGTAAATGCTGATGCGGTCAATGCAGCGCAGCAGTCTGTAACTTATGCAACGGTGTGTGGGGGCGCAAGTGCTATAAATTCAAGACTGCTGTGGGCTGGCTGCGGCTATCCCCCCTCTCCACATCTCCATACTGTACCACTCTGCGGCCCTGACGTACATAGCGGCAGTCAGGGAACCTGACGGGGGAGGGTTGTCCCAGTTGTCCCCGGGGCCCTTTCAGATGACTTTGTCTTGGGGCCCTGCCAAAGCTGTCAGGGGCCCTGGCTGCAGTAGATGTCCCAACCCATCAATTTGGGAGCCGTCCGCAAAATAATTGACTAAACTATAGATCAATCCGCCAGAAAGAAGGTTGGGATATCCAGGTATAACAGTCTCAGTCCCAACCAATCGATTGTTTTCGTTCAGAGGCTGAATTCTATGACATTTATGGCTGCTTGAACCACAATCATCAGGGTCGCGGTCGTGAGCAGGTACATTAGTAGGCAGGTACAGTACAAAGCAGGTGACAATACTGTGTGGGCGGGAACTGGGAAGGTACCAGATTGGCAAGCCGAGAGCAAAAAAAAGCTTCAACAGCTTTCTAGGGCCACCTTGTTATTGTTGTGACTGTTATTATTATGAGCAAACTATTGCTCTATTTGTTGTAGTATGATATGTATGCTTATTATTATTATGTAACTACATAATGGTTGTAAATGTAGTGAATCACCGAGGGCACTGTAGAAATGCACTGACTTGGCTAGACATGTCTTGTGTATACATGTGCATGCAACGAGTTGGGTGCATCACATTCCACTGCATGCCCTGTAGAGAAGCACTGACTTGGCTAGACATGCCGTGTGTGTGTTTGCTTTGTGATAGCATCATCATCTGCAGTGGCAGTCCTATGGCGTGCTGTGCAATAGCCCTAAGCGTCTGCTCTGAAGTGAGCAGAGGGCGACAACAACCCCGCAGGCCCAGCAGAATAACAGACGCATGCAGCAACAAGACTGAACAGCGTGATTGAATTTCTGCGGCCAATTTGAAGCCAAGTGCCAAAGGTTTCACATCCAAGTCAAACCTGACTACCTGTCAAATATGTACATGTGATTGTGACACCAGGCCCCACCATAAGCTTCCCAAACTGCAGAACAAGTTGGGGTTTATAAAAGAATAAAAGGCCTAATAAAACAATAAAGCACCAAATAATTAGAAATATTAGAGTCCTGACACCATGAGAAGGCATTGCTCATGTTTTGCTCATTTTCTAAATAATGGCAACAAATGCAGGCATTATTACTGGACTATAATGATTGATTGTTACAGCCTACTACAGTGCTACCCTCTTGACACCCATCACATACCAATGAAACCTCATTACACATGAATGCGACCATACAACCTCACACCTCGTCACAATCTAATGACTTGTTAATTTGACATGACATTGATTTTCTTGCATCTCTCCACTTCTGAGCGGCGTTTTGGCTTAGAACTGCGCTCATGTGTGGTGTTCACACAAGACTCAAGGTAATGCTGTTCATTCAAGAATTAGGCTATATTGACAGTGATGGATAATGGACGACAAGTCTAATGACCCTGCCCCCGTGCGTGGACATAGACATGTTGCATTTAATAATAGTAAATAAAAGATCTCAAGTAGATGCTTAACAGCCACATTCCCAAGCGCACGCCGCATGCGAACGATGTATTCTGTTTCGGTATTATAAAAGCACGTATCTGATGTAAAGAAAACATAGGCTACTGCTTACAATTGATGGCAAATATTTTTGTTTCATTGTAGACTGAAACTACACCTTATATCTTACCGGATTCATTTGCGCGCTTGGCTCCCTCTTGGTGACCACCATGACTATCCATTTTGGCGATTTATTGTCGATATTTAGAATTATTCCATGCTAAACCTCCATACCCGTTGTTATGTGTCGAAATAGCCTGCGTGGTTTTCCTTGCAGTGTGTTGATGCGGTCGAGATTAAGATGCCGCCGACTGTAGTCGTGTACACGGCAGGCGCACACGGTGCGCGGACGGCCGCCTACTTGCTGAGCGCTAGCCTACATGTACATGCTGCCCAATTCCCCCACGAAACCGAATCGACAGATGGTCAACCAAGCTGAGAACATATTGGCTGTAAAATCACACCATTGTTAATTGGTCGTCATTTGGAGTCAGAAGCATATCTTCTTCTTTTTTTTAAATCACTTTGTAAAGGCATTATAGAAAGGTCCGCGTGCTGCGCACATAGCTCCCTATAGCCTGCACATAAATCTCGAGTTATGTGAGGATAATAACTCACATCATGACCTGAAGCGCATGTTAGCCGATGCACTTCCCATCACTACTGGGGCGAACTGACAAAAACGAAGAACCGGGTGAAACAGCTACAGGTGATTTTCTACTGATCCGATTCTACATTAGAATAAATGGGTTGCTCATTAAATATTAACATGCCAGCTCGCCGGCTCCAATTCCAATACCGTGTCGTCACCCCTTGTCAAAAATGCCGTGAACTCATGCATATTTGGCAATGAAATCGACCAACCTATCAAACTTAACTACTCTGAATGAATGAGGGTGAAGGAGTGTCTGGATGCGTGGGACACCATTTCACATTTGCAAAACACATTACAGAATACACATAGAACACAATCCCAAGACATCATTGCTCACCCATCTCAGTTTATCAAAACTGAAAGGTTCCACTCAATACCCCCCCCCCGGGGCAGCTGGAAGAAAAGTGTCTGTCTGAGGTGTCACTCAGCCTGCAGCAAGTGAATGTTCATCTTCCTTGACAGTTAGCCTATGCTTGTTTCCATCCATATTCTATGAGGGGCAGTGTGGAACGTGTGGAACAGGAGCAATATAAAACCATTCATATTCTGTGACTATGTCTCAGTGGGGATGTAGGCTACCGTTTTACGTTTTACTTTGCACTACTGCAAAAGAAGCATACATATGAACACTCCAGTTCAACTAGGCCTAATAGATGATCTACAGTAGTCTACCTCTCAATATCAGCTTATTAGACATGGCCCATTCCACCTATTAGTTTACTCAAAATCGTGCTCTCTCTTCATCCATAGTTGTCTGCTTATGTTGCGTACCCTTTTGGATGTTATTGGGAATAAATCAAAATATGTGTTTTTGAAATGTAAACGAACTCTGCCCCCATTAAATGACCAGGAACTCGGAAAAGGCTGAAAAAATGTATCAGGTACTGACAAGTCCAGGGTAGTGTGTGTGAGCATTACAGCTGCATGTCGAAATTGGCAGAAGTTATCCTTTAAGTGTAGGTCTAGCATTGCTCAGCCTAGTTTAGGTGTATATGGGACATATGCTAGCTAGGCCTATAGCGTAGGTGTAAATGGGACATGCGGTTCGCTACGCCCAGGGTAGGTGTAAATGGGACATAGGCCTACACACTTTTTGATCCAACACTGATGCCCTCTGAGTTCTTTGTTGTTTTGTTGTCTTATTGACTATAGGTTGATTTCTGAGACAGAGCTCATGAAGACCTCATTTTCAAAGATGGTTTTGAAGGGCGGTTTGGGTGGCTGCCACATGGCCAAGTTAGGGCCTGGACCCAGTTGGCCTGGTCATTAATTCACCTCTGTCCAGTTTACTCAAAATATTGCTCTCTTTCACATTAGTGGGACCATATCAGCACTGGGCATTATATTTGGTACAGGTAACACACCATAAAGTCAAAGCACAATGTTTACTTCCTCATAAGGTATGGCAAAACAGTATTGGCTACATGATTGTCTCAATTTGACAGTTCCCTTGTTACCCTAACTAAGGATTGTGAATGTCGCTCACAAAAGTGAAAAAAAAAAAACCTGAAGTCACAAATTTCCATATTGCTTCCCCTCGCCTGACAACAAATACAAATGGCAATGCAAATCTTCCTGGCACGTTACATACGGACCCTCCAAAAAGTAAGATAGTTTCCAACCGACTGACT
The DNA here is from genome assembly GCF_034702125.1 of Engraulis encrasicolus. Classification (NCBI taxonomy): domain Eukaryota; kingdom Metazoa; phylum Chordata; class Actinopteri; order Clupeiformes; family Engraulidae; genus Engraulis; species Engraulis encrasicolus. Next base: position 48,964,759 of record NC_085878.1, read on the forward strand.
TAAATGACCCAACATTGTACTTGATTATAGAGTCGCTGCATGTACCTGAAATAAAAAGATTGCAGAAAAGATGTAGGCCTAAATGTGCACACTACGTACTATGTCATAGGTATGGCCCAGTTTGGTCCATTATGTCCCATATTCAAACAGGCACAAGGTAAGAGATGTAGGCCTAAATGAAATAACTCAGCCACTAAGCATCATTGGTATGTGTTAACACATGTTTTTGAGATGGTATAATTAGCACAAGTCATCCTGGCCAAGTCTCCAACCTGTGACCTCACAGTAAACTGAGGATTGACAGGCAGACTGGCAGGGGTGTGGCCCATAGCCCTGGGCCATGTTAAAATGGCTTTTGTAAGGAGGGAAGAGCCCTTTATCAACGTCTACCTCTTTTGTGTTACTATAAACACATGGCGACTCAGAAGGAACTCACCTGTGACTGGTTGCACTACTGAGGTGGGGTGGAGTTGTGTCAGGTAGGTGTGTATGTGTTTGTGTGGTGGGGCAGGGGGTGTACAGGAAGTGTGTGTGTGTGTGTGTGTGTGTGTGTGTGTGTGTGTGTGTGTGTGTGTGTGTGTGTGTGTGTGTGTTTATGAGGGAGCTCATCTCTGAGCGTTGTTGAGTGTGAACCCCAACCCCGTAGAGCTATGGCCCAATTTCAACTCTAATTACAGGTGACACCCAAAATTGTGAGAGAATTATTAATTTTTGGTATTTTAATAAATCGATAGCAGTTGATTCATATGTTTTGCTGTTGCGACAGTAACTACCTGTTGGCTAAATGTAATGTCCCATCCTGTGATATCAAAACCAACTTTTGCAACACTATACCCACACCAGAGGAAGAACCACCTCATGTTTTTTGTCAACTTGAAACAATGGTGGAAACGTCTAGTGTTTCACACTTTTGTCAAATAGTCCTTATTTGGACACAGCCTAGCCTGGGCCTGCCTCTGCCATTTTACCATATGCTTGCTTGCTTGCCTTCAACTTGCCAGGCAAGTTTTTCAACCAGCGCTGGCTCTATCAGATGGCTTGCTCCCCCAGTCCAAACACTCGCCTCACAGGGTGTGGCTGCAGGTTAGTACATTTCCATTCAGCACAAAGCAACGCCCACTGTCTGCCCATTTTACAATACTACATCCTTACATTTTTACATACTCTATTTGCTGAAGCTGTTTGTTTTTCAAAAAGCATAACGCACTGCAATCCGTGCAAGTGTGCATTATCTCCTGATCATTACTGTGGTTAAAAGTCTAGTAGCCACCGTGATTCACAGTTTGATATTGATTTGTCTACAGTCAAGTGTTGACAGTTGACATTTCCCATTCATTGATAAGACATTTGTTTCAATTAGGCCTGCGGAAAACTAATTTGACTATGGAGCACAGGCTGCTAACTGATTTGACAAGATGCGTGCTATTTATATTTGACTAAGGAGATGAGGATGAATTTTATTTGTGGAGTGGTTCAGGCATTCCTCTGGCTAGAATTCCTGTGGGAGCCAGAGGAACACGTCCCAACCTGCCTGGTCATACATGAGATCATTACATGGGAGCTATCCAATCTGACTGAGAAAACAAGGTTTTAAACACGTACAGTGGCTGAGAGCCTACATAGCACATATGTGCATAGTCTGAGCTTAGTGTAAAAGAGCTTAGTTTCAGTTTAAAACGCTTTTCAGTCCAGGAGTAATGTCTGTTCAAGCCCTACTCTGGGAGCTCCTGACACACGACTAGCCAATGGGTGTTCATTGGTCAGACTACAGTATTAATGCATGTAGAAATGTAGAAAATCCTGCTTAGTATCAGCTGTCTGATACTGACATACTGACGCCTTTGGCAGGTTCTCATTCTGTAAACTAAGATTCAACTCTCTGGGTTACGCCTACTCATCCCAACTGCAATTTCTCACACCGGGAATTCCCAAGCGCTTATTAAAACCTCTGTAATATTCAGAAACCATTTGATTCGAACACATTTCGAAACATCTATTGCGCATTGGCGGCGACGAGTCAGATTTGTGTAGAATTGTATGGGACTTCTTGGATAGGATACCCTTTTGCGTAATGCCTGTCAACAGTAGCTTAGTTTGAATGGAAAGGTAAGGAAACGTGTTTGGCCTGGAGAAATATATTAGTTAATTATCAAGCTAAAGCAAACAATTAAACTATTCAGGCGGAGTATTAGCTACACCTTACTTCGAGCAGGAAAGGTAATCCCGAACCGATTAAGAGCAGTAAATCAAACAATGCCTACCTGAGTTTTATGATGTTTGGCCAGAAACGCGCATACTGTTCCTCCTCTCCTCACTGATGAGCCCGAACGCACCTGAGTGACATGTGAGTCACATGTGAGGCTGCGTCTACCTGTTGCAACAATTGCAAAATGCAGCGTTTAGTCAACCCACCACCACCACACCTAAGACAGGAAACACCTTCCTGTCGTTAGGATAAAGCCAGGCAGGCGCCTTGGGTATTTCTCGTTGCCAACGTGCCTACCTGTGAGATGGAGAGCTAATGGTCTTTTAAACAGGAGCTCATTAAATATATACAGAGCTCAATATTAAGATATCAGGCTAACAAGGCGGCGGTGCTGTGCTGTACGGTGGCAGAGGTGACTTAAGTCACCAAGACAGCCGCTAGGGCGACAGATAGCCTATGAGGAAGGCGCCCTAAAGGTTCCCATAGCCTACATCACGTAGTTGCCTACTACTAGCACATTACTAAGAAATAACATTGTAGGCCAGAATGAAGAAAACAATTCGAACCAATAACTATTCATATAAAATAAGATTTAACAATATTATTGCCGTTTTCAAGATGTATGTGGCTTCTTTAGCAAATGTGACTGGGATGAAGTGCACAGTAATTATGAGCACACCCTTTTTTGAAAAGTAACATTTTGAACTCCTTTTATTCAATATCCACAAAATATATCTCCACGATATATTGTAGATACCATATGTTTAATACAATATCTGTTGAATGTGCAAGATGTACAATTAAGTTTTATAATATAATATTACATTTTTTTTAGTATTTGGGGAAATGAAGGTGGTGCACTGCAGATACAGAAATTAGTACACCCAAGTCTCAGAGGAAAGCATGTTAGTAATTGATCAAGCATTCAATCAGTTTAAGGACTCATTAAAAAAAAGTTTTCTATCAAACCGTTGGGAATAAAACAGTTTGCAGAGCAAACCCCTTTCCATTTCCTGCTGTAGCTCTAAGCAATGACACCACATGGAGAAAGGATAACAGGCCAGACAAAAAAGTTTTACACCAGAAGGGTCGATGCTATTAGAAGACCATATTTTAATGAGAATAGTTATAGAACGTTGTTATGGAAGCATAAGCGGATATAATAGGAATAGGAATCCTTCTTGTATTTTAATCACAACATTTAAAATATCAGTATGTTAACCTTTTTAACACTTGTATTTTTCGCTGGTGATGTTGTCCACTCGTGTTCAACTCTTACCTTTCTGGACACACCCTTGTGTCATGGCAAAGAAAACTTCTTCAACTTACATTCTTTCCACAGGTGTACCCCATGAATCAGTGCTGGGGTCCCTTCTGTTTGCAATGTACACCTCCTCCCTGGGACATGTCATTCGAACACATGGCTCCTCCTATCACTGCTATGCTGATGACACCCTGATCAGATACCCAGATACCTGTCGTTCCAGCAAGATGACTCCACTGTTTCAGCACGCATGTCAGCCTGCCTCACCGACTTGTCAACATGGATGATGGAACAGCACCTACTGCTGAACCTGTCCAAGACAGAGCTCCTAGTGATCCCAGCTAAAGAGTCAATCTGTCACAACATCAACCTCAAGATGTACTCTGCCCCGACATATAATTTCACATTTTTTCCATATTTAATGTCAACTATTAACCTGTGCAATGCAATGAAAAACAATCTCGAAGCTTTAAAGTGAAAAATAAAAAAGATGAAATAAAAAAAACTTACTGTAAATGAACATGATTACATAAATATGCACACTCACTTATACATTGTTGCAGCACATTTGGCTTTTATTACAACACACAGACTTCTTGGCCTGGATCTTGATGTGGCAATTTTATCCCACTCCACTTTAAAAAGGCACTCGAAACATGACAGATTGCGAGAGCATCTCCTGTGGCATACACATGTCTTTTTGGAAAATATACCCCACCAAGATTGAACTTTTTGGGGCATAATTCCAAAAGGTATGTTTGGAGGAAAACATCAGAAGGTGAAAAAGTGGATCGCACTCGGGTGCTTCTTTTCCTCTTTCTAATTAAAAATAAAATAAAAATTACATAGCAGCAGAAGAATAGACAAACGTTTCGACTGTTACCTTCGTCAATGTCTTAGCTACTTCCTGTATTTTATCTAGGTGTCTCCTTTGATCACCTGTTACTGATTGGGGATGACGCAGTGCGCGCTTCAAAGCATCAGGCCTGAAAGCCCTTCATTAATTGGAGCGCCCACTGTGCCACCCCCTGGATCAGCACACAAATTAGCCTACAAAAACATACGAAATGCATTTACAATTCAAGGGATTAAATGAGGTAGCAACATGAGAGCTCAAGTCCATGAATGTACATGTCCATATGTACTATGAATATGGCTAAGTCAACATGGCAAAATCCCATGAAACATTAAAGACAGAAGTAAACACATGAAAAACCATGAAAAAACTGGTAACACTTCTTGTTGTTTGTGTACGGACATACTCTAGTCTCCTCAATCGCTCGGATCACTTGCTGCTGCACTCTGTCGCTTGAATCGCATCGCGCCTGGTCTATTCGCGCGGTAAGTAATCAATTAACTAATGATGAACAAAACATTAATGAATGTTTTTGTTATTAGCTACATTTTGTTCACACTTTATAAAATCTCTACACATAATATGTCCGCGGTTTCACAAATCTTGTAACAGAGTATTATTAGTCATTTACAAACAATTTGTAAATGTTTGATAAATATAACTATTAACACAACATTTACAAGCCATTTACAAACATTTGTTAATGCTTTATTCATCATTTGTTCATTATTTACTAAGGGTTATTAATGCTTCAGAGGAGGAAAACATCATCCAATTAAAACCATTGCCTATCTAAAGTGAAGTAATATGGTGGTGGCCACATTATGCTTTGGCACATTTTGTATTCAGCTGGAACTGTGGCCTTAGTCAGGGAGGAGAGAATTATGAACAGCTCCCAATTAATTCCAATCGGTGTTGCCAGAAAACCCTGTTGTGCCCCCTGTTGGAAAGTTGAAGATTAAAAGGAACTTAACCCATGCATAATGTCTAAATCAACAAAATAATGGAATTCACCAGAATAAAATTGAAGCTTTGGAATGGCCCAGCCAAAGTTCAGACCTGAATCCCATGAAATATCTGAGGGGTGATCTGAAGACGACAGGAGATGAGACACCCTCACAATCAGTCACGTTTACTAGAGTGCTTTTGTAAAGAGGAGTGGACAAGTGTTGTCAAATTGACATGTGCCATTCTGATAGACTCTTACCCAAAAAGACTGAGTGCAAAGCAAAGGTGCTGCAACAAAATATTAGTTTAAGGGTGTGCATATTCATGCAATGAAGTTCATTCATATTATTATTCTCTTGTTTTCATTTTAAAACTTTGATTTTATTTTCAATGGCATTGTACATTGCAATTGTATTGTTTAGATTGAAGGTGGAAAGAGCTGTGAAACTATTTGTCTGTAATTTTTTTACATCCCAAAAATCTGGTATTTGAACAGGGGTGTGTAGCCTTTCCATAGCCACTGTAGGTCATTTAAGTTTTCAAAAGGGATGTACTCATTATTGCTGTGCACTGTATGGCAGTCATTTCGTGTGTTTGCATACACTAAGCAGTTTCATCATGTGAAAAAATGAGAAAAGAAGTGAGAGAAAGAAGTGAGACAACAGCAATTTCCAGAAACATGTTAAATAGGTTTTCCCTATTTGCTTATCTCTGTGTGTTTGCTGTCGTTATCAAGCCTAGTAAACAAGATGAACCTGCTTATCAGGCAAGTAGGCAGAATTCTGGGTAAATAATTTTGTTCCGATTTGAATGTCTACTTGATAATGAAGTATAGATTTTTAAAAAATTTTACTTTTACATTTTCCCAGGGTCCTGACTCTGGAGGAACTTACTTTCCTTTTCAGTCCAAACAAAACTAACTGTAATTGCCTCTCTTCCTGTTGGTGTAATGCAATGTTTATAGAATTCATCATTTTGTGAGACCATGTCTTGTCCTGCTGGAGAAGCACATAAAAAACATTTTGGACAGCCATTTTGGAACATTTTGGGAAATTAATATTTTTGTATTGGGCATTGCATTACATTGCAAAATCAATTTTATACAGGCTTAAAAATTATGCTCTCAAAATATTTAAATGGAAAGAATTCGCACATACCTGTAGATGACAGTAATTTCCAATATTAAAAGGCAAAAGTAAAAAATGGCGCTGACATTATTTTGCAACAAAACTTCATATATACATGTACATTTCTCTGGCATCACCATTTGTATCTTTCACAGTATTTTCTGTCTGTGTTTACACCTTGAGGGAGTTCCACTGAAGGTACCCTGACTAGATCCACAAGTACTTCTGAGTAGGCCACATTTAACAAGAGCGCGTCCTGACCTCAAAAGTCATTTGTATCGGCTTTGGCTGGGAAAACACATGAAAAAGAGGAACTCCAAAGCACTCTTTTTTGCACAATTGTAGTGGCTTGGTTTTTAAAACGCTCAAGATGCATTTCGACATTCAAGCCTTTTCCAGTGACAAAATGACATCATATCAAATGACATTTCTTTATATAATGGACACACCATCCCATGAGAAATGATTTCACAGTAAATGCTTCAAATGGTAAATGTACATTTCCCATTAGTGAACATTTTATACATCCATTTACAAATCATGAAGAAGCAAACGGAAATGAAGATGAGATGCATAATGCTCTTTATTGATAAAAATTATAAAATTTGTTCTCATCCACCTGCATTTCAGGTCCTCTGTTCATATTTTCGAGAGGATCTGTTGCACAATTTTGTACAGATTTGAAACATTATATTACACTATAAATAGGGAGGGGAGGGTGTTGCTTGTTGGCTTCTATACATCATCTCATCCCTGTAATTCACTAACCGTTAACAATAACTTAACAGAACAGAAGTGGTAATATGTACAGGTTTTAAAAAAAGAATATTAAAAAAGTAATCTGGGGAGTGGTGGTGTGGATAGTAGTTTGGACAGCAGCATCTGCTGGTACTGATGACGTGTCTGAACACTCTTTGTAAACAGCTCAGCAGAAACAGGAGAGCGATACCTCATCATCAGGGGAATGTTCCAGGAACATAGTTCTGTTACTAACCAAGGTAATTTAAGTCAGAGTAATTCGTAAACCCACTATGGATTTAGGGGGATTACATAGTCGATGCGAGAAATGAAAGCTAACGCACGTTAACATGTGTCGTTTACATTCTCCAGAGCTATGCACGTATCACCCCAAAACACAACGCATGTGACACGTATCAAGCATCAAAAATTGAGAGGACGCGCTTTGCTACATATCGACACTCACAAAATGGTGGGGGAGGTGTACCGATGTGCAGCCATGCAGCTGTGTATGCGTTAAAATGCCTCGATTATGCATGCCCCCTTATTTTCCAACAAAAGAGTCAGAGGTCTCTGTCAGAGGTCTCTGTCTGATATTGACATGCCGTGGTAAGTTACTAAACCTTTTTTTCCTGGAATTCACCCCAGATGAAGGGCAGTTCCCAGCGTTGTCATGGGTGGCATGTGTCATCATCAATAGTCCTCCATCTGGGCCTCAGCGACTTCTCCTCCAGTACACTACAGCAGTGATGAAGGCAACCGCGGCAAGGATGGACACCGTACGCCATCGCGACACACTGTGCATTACGCCCTCCTGCAACACATACACATGCACGTACACACACACACACACACACACACACACACACACACACACACACACACACACACACACACACACAGTTGAGTGGGCCAATTCAGTAAGAAGAATGAAATGAAAACAAGACAAGGGAAAACAAATAAACCAAAATAAAAAATACACACACAAAAAAACTTACCCATCCTCCCTGTTGACGTATCCATGATGAAATGTTTTCCCTGATGAATTGGAGCACCCAGCTTATGATACGGCGGATGATTTCAAAGTGGTTTTGAGTCAAAGCCTTGGAATGTTGGAGATAGAGAGTTAAGTACATTAAATGGAGATAGACTTAAGGGAACATACATAATCTGTAGATATATGTTTAAAAATATTGATGTCTTTAATTACTAGCATTCTGAGCTTTTTCTGAAAAAAGTTTGAAATGCAACAGGCAACTGTAGTTTTGTCCCCTGCAAGTCATGCTCTAATAATAATAATACTTTCGTTTTAAATAGTGGCTTTCAAAACGCAGAAGGTCGCTTAACAAGGTATCGTGTAGGAATGTGTACGTGTGTGCGCGTCAGTGCGTGAGTACGTGTATTAGGGCTGTAACGATACACTCAACTCACGATTCGGTTCGTATCACGATTTTTGACCTACGGTTCGATACACCCCACGATTTCTGAAATGTATCTCCACTGAAGTTTGGAAACACCATCACATCAAATCATAATGTTGTTTTCTGGACTAATGGGTAATAAAACTTTGAAAGGGCGTATCACGATACTGCCTCCTTGTATCACGATACAGTATCGTGACTCTGTGTATCACGATTTCTCGGTTCGATACAATATCGTTACAGCCCTAACGTGTATGCATGTAAGTGAATGTGCTTGTGGAACTAGCAGCCATAAGCCTCCAGGAGAAGATGTCTTAAGGTGTTTAAATATGGCCATCTACCCTCTATGGCAACGACCAGGGCTCTAAATTAACACCTGCCAACTGGCCCAATGTAGCTGAAAATTCAGATTGGTTGGTAGAAAAAGAAAACTCACTGGCCACTTTGACTCATTAGTAAGTTGGTGTTTGGCTGGTAATATGAACATCTACAAGCCGTTTTGGCAAAGCAAAAAGGGACTTCAGAGCCCTGGACATGACAAATGTGAAACACTGCTCCCTTGTATTCTTGTATTCTTCAATACCTTGATACTGTACTTCACCCCGTATGCATTAGACAAATATTTGCATAGCTTGAAAACAAGCCCTTGCACCAAGGTGGAGCAATGCCAACATCCTGCCCTAGTCAATGCATGTCATATGCTGTGTGTCATATTTAAACTACTGACAAATGTACATGTGGCATATTTTACTACTGTATGCTGAAATAAGCCAATAAAATGCTTGTTCACTTCTTAAATAGGTTGGAAATGAGCCTGTAGCCTAGGAGGGCACCACCCTTTCCCAGCTGATGCATGTTGCGTTTTATTTAACCCAATACGTACATGACAAAGATTTTATCATTGTATCCTTAAATACTCAGAGATTCAAATAGCTATTTAATTTATTTAAAATAAATACTTTGGAAATGTCAGGTGGAAAAATGCCACCACCCCACTGACCCCAGTTAACGTGTATCAACAATATCATCGTTGTGTCCTTAAATAATTGTTAAATTCTCAAAAGAACATTTACTATACTTATGAGTTTTAAATATATTCTAAATACCCTGGAAATGAGTCTGTAGGTCAGGTGGCCCTGTCCCAGTTAGCGTGTGTTGTATACGTCATTTAACACAGTATGCATGTGACAATATTGTATCCTGAAATAATATACGTAAGTTACACTTTATTTAGATTATAAATCTTCAATATATAAATACACATTATTTATGTATTTAACACAGTATGCACGTGGCAATATTGTATTCTGAAATAATATATACTTAAGTTATATTATAAATCTTAAATATATAAATACCCTGGATATGAGTCTGTAGGCCAGGTGGAAGAGTGCCACCACTCTGCCCCAGTTGATGCCATCGGAGAAGATGCTTCTGGCCACGGTGACGAACACGTCCTGAGCACAGTTGGCCTGCACAGTGTTGATGAGGCTGCAAGGGTGAGTGGGATGGTAGAGGACCAGAGAAAGTAAGTTTGTAAGTCACTTCGTACATGGTCAGTGCATTGGGCTTCAGTGTCATTGTCATAATTTTGAAACAAAAACTGAAATAATTCTCCCAGGGGCCAATATTCTTAAAAATGTCTGTCATTTTTCTTTCAATTACTGACATCTCAGACACCAAGAACACCGACACCCAGGCATTATTTTGTGGTGACGTTTAAGTAAGACTTACAAATTAAAAACAGATTTCTTGTTGCAGGAATTAAAGTTCTCAAAGATTTAAAAAAAACAACACTGGAAAGAGAAATAATACAACAACAGAGACAGACATACTGTTGAAGTTCAGCATTGCGATTCAGATCATCTGCAATACTCAGTAACTGTCCCACCACGGCTTTGATCTGGGGGTCGTCCCCCTCAGATGGAGTGCCCCCAAGAAGCTCATGGCTCACGGGCACATCCGGGCTCTCCGTCTGAAGCCTCTCCACCACAAAACTGCAAGGGAAAAACAAGAGCAATCAGAGATGCCAACATGTTCCCCTGACCGATGCTAGATGCACATGATGTGTGTCTGGCGCCACCTCCAAAACGTGCAAAACAAAATATTGCAGGCGGACACACAAACAGACAGAGAGACAGAGAGGTCACAGAGTCATTGCAATACCCGTCCCAGCACCCTTCAGAAGCCCGGGTAAAAAGAAAGTAATTTTCGAAAAAGTGACACCAGGTGGGGACTTGCTAGAACAAAAAAGGACACAATGAGAACCAATATAAACACAGACATACAAAGGTGAGGAGATTCTTACCTTCTCAATACCACTGCTCCCTGTTCAACAATCGGATCATCTATGACATCTAGAGAAAGCAAAGAGTTATTAATAATGTGTTATATAATTAGTATTTTGATCAATTACCACAGCAGTCTTTCCAACAATAAGTTGGCCTCAACAAAAACTATGGCCATCATCACCACATAAATCGAGACCAAATGCAAGTTGTGACCATTCTACTTCACCCCTTCAGCCACAAGGGGGAACCATAACACACGCCTTAGCTGCACTGTACACAATATTGACGGTCCAGTGATGGACAAGTAGCCTACTGATGCACTTGGACATGGATGCTATTCACACTCACGTGGTGTAATGTTAATGGGGTTACATGATTTTATGATTTGTGAACAATATCTTTCCAATGAACCTTGTGGAGTTGTGTGGCATTGCATTAAATTACATTCACCAGATGCGTTGTACCCCACAGCAGGTGGTCGGATGGGTTGATGTCATCCATGACCTCTTCCGTAAGGTCTTGTACAATTTGCGTGTTTCTTGGAACGATATTAAAATAAGAGAGAGAGAGAGAGAGAGAGAGAGAGATTGTGTGTGCGTGTGTGTGTGTGTGTGTGTGTGTGTGTGTGTGTGTGTGTGTGTGTGAATCAGCAAATTTATGAACAACCATGGCAAATACATCACACTGTTCTACAGCTGAGCTCACATGTGTCACATACAGCATACGCTATAATTAAATGGGCTGCTGCTGTGCGAACATCAACAACAACCGCCACCACCTTGCCTGGGGCAGCCAATGGTAGACTGTGAAGGAATTCAATGCAACATTGGCATTATACTCCTGCTCGTCAACCTTGTTGTTGCTGCTGTGATGTTGTTATATTTAATTATATTAATATAATTAATTGTTGGTTCAGAGTTGTGAAGTCATGGGGTTCAAATTGGGTAGCGTCGGTCAACTGCCAATGGGCTTTTGACCCCTGTGTCGGACGGGACTCCAGTGCTGCTTGCTTGTGGATAACCTGGGGGACCATGAGGCTGGACGAGGCAGGGTGGCAAGAAAAGTATAGCAAAACAAAATAAATAATTGAGTAAATTGAAAAACTAAAGTACACCAAAATAGACCAAAAGACCATAGACCAGTGATACTCACAATTTTTTCCTCAAGAGCCACATTAGGGGGAAAAAAATCAGGAGGAGAGCCACATGGAGCGGCGCAACACCCCCCCCGCCCCCCCCCCCCCCACCCCACTTACTTTTCAGGGCCTTTTGGGGGGAGGGGGGGGGGGTTACATCTTGATAGTGTTGGCCTCATTACACATGGTTGTAATATTATTTATGCAAATGATTATTATTAGTAGTAGTATCAATTATTAAATTATTAGTAGGCCTATTATTAAATTATTGAATTATTAATTAATTACCCTATGTCAGCAATTGCTGGTAGGCCTCCTAGCTCACTTTTAAACACTACTTTTACATAAAAGAGCAATAGGGCAGTTCAGTTTAACCTGGCGCTGACAGATGGCCAATACAAGCAACCAGAGACAAAACCAACACAAAAACAGAGGGACGAGTCCAGTTTTTGTTGTTTCTCTTTCTCTCTCTCTGGCGCTGTCAGCCAGTATATTTTTGATGGCTGATGGATAGACCTCCGGATCGTCATTCACAATGTAACGAGGACGGAATTAACAGATTGGCTCAAGAGTTATTGAGCTTGTGAAGGATGGTTGCCTGCTGGTCTTGTTAACTTATTATTTATAAAAATACGACGTCGCCGACAGCACTGAGTTCTATCAGCTGTCAATCAAGGCCGTGCGGAGAGAGAGAGAGAGAGAGAAAGCGAGATAGAGAGAAAGTTTAAGTTTCCAACTTGCAGCATTCCAACGCGACTCCACGTGCTTTATTCGCGCTCTGCTTGCCTTCATTGCCAGTTTGACAACTCCCGGTTAAACTGAAAAGGAACAGCGATTTGGGAGGTGGTCACCAAACAATCTGCGCGAGAGAGTTACACCAGGCGCGAAAATGAACAGCGATTTGCGATGTGGTCACCAACAATGCGCGCGAGAGAGTTACACCAGGCGCGTGCACGCATCATTCACAATGTATGATGGAATTAGGCTACTCATTTGATGTGGACAAGATAATTTAGGCCTATTGGTCTCCGCCATGGAGTGTCGTTGCGTTGTTGTGAAGGATGTTTGCCGAATTAGGTTAAGTTTCGGCGCTCTTTTCTCTGCTGATAGACGACCCCCAGCCATGTAGAATGTAAAGCCGTCTATTTTTAAAATAGTGCAAAACTAAGCCACCAATGAAAATGTGAACAAACGTCCATAAAAATGACAGCCAACGCATTTTCAAATAAGATCTGTGATTGATTTTTGCGGCTCACTTAGGAGGGGAAATGTGGCTTGCTGCGCGCACCCGAGTCAAACAAGGACGCATGGGGTGCCGGGTCAGCCAGGTGGAAAAAAGTGATCTTGATGTAGACGTGCCCATAGCCTTGCCTACTTGGCGTGATGGAGATGACTGTGATGCGTGTTCATTGTATATGTATGTAGGCATGGCAGATTTTAAATGCAGGTCTTGATTGTGTTGGGCTATAATATTTTTTTCCATAACCTTGCGAGCCGCCAAGTCAGGCGTCGCGAGCCGCCAGAGGCTCGCGAGCCGCGCAATGAGTAACAGTGCCTTAGACCATAGACCATGGGCTGCCAGCTGTTTGGGTATGATATGAAAAGGGTAGACTGGTGAGGGACTGTGACTGTGTTCTCATTTTCTTCTTTACGTTTATATGTGTGATATTTTCTGTAGTTCTTGAATGATTAGGAATGCACCAACTCTAGTTGTGAAAGGGGAACACAGAACGGGGGGGGCTCGTCTCGACGTCATACATGGTTTCACAGTGTTTGTAAACACAAGGAGGGGCAAGACACTGGCAGCCAACCATGTGAGCTATTTTTTTTTTTTTAATTATTATTATTTTGACCGACAGCGCAGCGGTTTCCAACGACAGAGGTTGAGTTGTGCGCAGCTAGGTTCACGCAGCCAGGGGGAAACAAAAAATTAGGACCCATGTGTATAGTAAAGTTTTGGAACCCCTGGCCTCTACCCCTACCCATAGATGTGTATACTGTAGAAGACCCTACCCCCCAACCGCAGTACTCAGACTACACGCAACAACCAATATGTCTACCTTGGGAAATAAAACTGGTCTTCGATGGGTATGGGTAGGGAGTTGGCTTTGTGGTGGTTCACTCAACTTGTAGGCTACACGGCATGTGTACAAATGTATTAGCTGGAAATATCCACTGGACCAAACAAGGCGTGGTAGGCATGTTGGAACATTTCGTCTTTTGCGCAGTCTACCTGTGCGCTCTGACAAAACGTCTGTGCAATTAGTCCAAGTTCTCCTTAAAGTTCCAACAGTTGTTAACAAGTCGTTCTTACCTTCACCATCGGTTTCGCCAGGCATATCATCATCTTTCACCCCTTTCCTTGAATGTGCCATTCCTTCCGCCCGAGTGAGGTAGTAGTTGTACGATTAACAACTCTTCTGAAGTTTTATCCACCAAACTAACTTCAGAGACTGGACGCGTAAAAACCTATAGTATGTAACGAAACGATGAGCCGCATAACACGAGAACTACAAACTAAAGCATGTCGATAGTTTTTCATATAAAAATAGTCCAAAGGAATACATATTCAATGTTGAGCTTGGTTCTTCAACAAGGAAGCGGAGCGGAAATGTGTCTCCGTCAGGGTTTCCTGCTTTCAGGACAAATCGGAACTGGAAACTCCACTTGCCGTCCCATATCTAGAATTGACATCCATCGTCATCATGATGGATTTTACAGCCAGTCCTACTTTCACAATAGTTTCTTGATGAAATTGGTAATCATCAACTTGGTTCAAAAAGGTCTAGTCAATAAAAGCTGTGCTGGCTACCTATACATTTTCACCAGCCTTAGGAAGTAGGCCTACAGGGCTGATGGAAATCAGCCTTTGCACAATGGAAATGTGGTCCAAAGTGCAGTGCTGCTACTCTTCTTATTCTATCTAAATTTGAATGGACCGTGTGTGTATGTCGTTAAAGGTAGCAGCTATCTATTTTCGTAACAGTCTCCACAGTTCTCTCCCACTCTCCCCTGTTTACAGATGCCTGTGTATTGTGTGTTAACATGCGCGCGCGCGAGCGCGCAATCCTACGTCATTGCTGACAAGGTCGAGCATCTTCAATCAGCTTCAGTTGGTTGCCGTGGGGAATTGCCCAAATCAGGTTTAGTCAGTTTTGTATGTTACTTTTCTTTAAAAGCTTTGTGACCTTTTCTTGAAACATGAACCCAGCAGACACCCTCTGGAGACTACCATTTAGGTTGAATTTGGCACGTTGGGATGGGTTCCTGTGCAACCAAAACTCTGAACAAACAAACAAACAAAAAAGATGCAAAATAGTGCCGCCAATATATGACCTTGCACTTCCACAAATACATTCTTGGGGAGAATGGGGTTGGTTGTCTCAAGTTGTGGTTGCTGTGTATCTCGTCAAATCTCAGTCTCAAAGGTTGCTGATCAAAACAGTTGACACATATATGTTTTTAATTAGTAAGGTCGTTCATGATGGGAGCATTTCTGCCAGGCAGGAAGTTTGCTAGGCAGCGAACTGTGTCCCACGTGAAGCATCCTGGTTAGAATTTCTGTCCAAGACGCGGCATATGGGAGATTGTCATATTTTAAAACTGTCCTATCTGAATGACGACTTCGGTTGGTGGAATGATTAATTGAGACTTTCTACTTTAGTTCTAACTGAAGCCAAAACACCATGAGAACATGACAAAGATTTGAACCCTGGTAGCCTGCATGGTAGGCCTACAGTTTAGGCCTACCCATCGACCACCCTAATTAGGCGCAAACTTTTTTGTGTATTAGTAAATAGAAAAAATGCAGCATACCGTGCCGCCATAATGTTTTTTTTACGGGTAGCAGAGAGGGACACACATGTATTTTGGATAACAACAGCAGTAAGCGCGTCATGGAATTGGCACCATAGATTTCATTCCACGAGAGGGTGACCTGGTACACCCGCTGTTAACATCTTGTCTGAGTTGCACAAATTGCACTATGGGTGACATCAAAATCAACTTAGCCATTTGAAAGTATAAAGAGTAAGATACAAGCGGATTCCAAAAAAGTTGGGACACTTGGTATTTTGTGAATAAAATCAAAATGCTGGCATTTTCAAAACATTCAATCCATGCATAAGATGCACAATGGCACAAGGTCAACATAAGAACAGTTAAAATGAGGCAAAAGCATTGTTTTGAGGGAAATATGTGGTCATTTAAAATTGGACCCATGCAACAAATCTCAAAAAAGTTGGGACAGGGCCAAAAAATGTTGTATTAGTTGAATAATTCTAAAAAATAACACAAGGAGGAATATTTTGAAAGGAACTATATTGACTGCCAACATGAATGCACAGATAAAATACCGTCACAGAGAGGCTGTGGCACTGAGAAGCGAAGATTTTGAGGGACTAATTACTGATCTATTACACAGAAAGATTGAATTCTCAAAATTGCAGGCATATAAGGCCTATTTCTGTCACGTAGAGTTCTGTGAAATCATTGCACGAGTTATGAGATCATGACATACCCATTGTCAATAAGCAAACTATGACACTCCAACAATGACAGCTGTTGAAAAAATGACCATAAACACAACACTTGATTAAGGCACATGATGCAGACATTAAACAGTGCTGCAAGTGGCAAAGCTCATTCTAGATGGACCTTGGAGACATGTGAAACTGTCCTCTGATTACAGAATGGAAAAAATATTTCATTCTTTTTTAAAATCATGGAGTCATGCACCCTCCAGGTTATGAAGAAAATGTATACTTCAGCTTGATTTAGTGGTCAGTCTGAAAGACAGCATATATGATGGTAAAGGGGTGCAGAGATGCCTTGGTTATGGTCTTCTTACTCATGTAGAGCATTAACATGAGGGCTGAGTGATATATTCAGACTTTAAACAGCATCCATAGCTACCAAGGCATTATATTTTGGAGCACAGTCTTTAGATATTGGCCCATAATGATGGCAAATTTCAATCTCTACTATGTTCCAATAGTGTGGTTCCATAATAAGAGTAAACAGGTGACAAAATTGTTTTCTTGCAGTGAGGATATGCCACGTATTAAGCATAACAAGAAGGTAAACAAGTCGAAGAACACACCTATTAGTTTAGCTGCTGAAATCATGTCTCGCACATCAAAATATCTATTTTTGAAATAAAATCATGCCATCAGTCAAAGTATTTAAATGTTAAGTTTCCTCCATTGTGTTGTGTTTAGTCTTATCCAACATAAAAAGCATTTTATTGGCCCTGTCCCAACTTTTTTGGAATTTGTTGCAAGGGTGAAATTTTAAATGATCACATAATTACCCCAAAAAAATCATTCTGCTTGGCTTTAACAACTGATATGTTGTCTGTACACAATGCTCTACCTTATTAACATATTGAATGTTTTGAAAATGCCAGCATTTTGATTTTATTCACAAAATACCAAGTGTCCCAACTTTTTTGGAATCCGCTTTGTACAAATCTAGGCCTACATTTTTTTCTAGGGCAATCCATGGGAGCCTCCAAGAGTTCAACTTGTCAGTTAGGTTGGTTGTCACACTGCTTTCAGGATTGGTTGTCAGTACTTTTAATTGGGTATCACTTAACTTGACACCGGCGTCATACGTATGACATAACAGTGTCATAATGGTGTCAAAACGAGTCTAACATAATGTCAATGTGAAAATAATTTTATGGTTATGAAAAAATTGACATTGTTAGGCCTGTCTTTATCATAACCGAATTTCACTTAAAGACAAAGTCATAATGTTTATGACATTAACATAATGTTCATGATACATTCATGACTGCATTATGACACCGTTATGTCATGTGTTAAAATGTTACCTTTAATTGCCTGTGGTGTTCTAGATAAAAAGGGACCAACAAAATGTATTTGGTAATTTTACAGACTGAATTTTATGTAGGCCTGATATAACAATAATAATAATAAAAACAGCCATAGTATGTGGAGTTTTACATTCGAGTTGTGTAAATGCATAAATGTGAATCTTTGAAGTTCCAAAGAGCATCCAAATACCAAAATGGGCCTTATTTGATGATTATACATGAGCTATGAAGGTTCGCATTTCATTGAAATTGAAAATGTTGTATCATTTGTATTAAATGTTTATTTCTATAGGCTAACAATGGTAAAGAATATTTAAAGAAAATCCTGGATCCGTTACGTGATCTGGATCACCACCAAAATGTAATCAGTTGCTCCTTTGGTCATGACTAACAACTCCACAAAGTTTCATCGAAATCCGTTCCCAAACTCTTGAGTTATCCTGCCGACAAACAGACAGACAGACAGACAAACAAACACACAAACCGACAGACAGACAAACCAACGGGACCGAAAACATAACCTTCTTTGGCGGAGGTAAAAACAAGCTTTACTGCGGTCACTTGGGAGCCACACAATATCTGCAGTGCGTTTGCACAGCTGCATCTGTTGGAGACGGGCCAAGGCACTGTATTCTGTACACTACAGCAACCCATACGCAGTTGATGCCCAGATATCCATCCAGGAGAGAAAAATACACGTGTGAGGTACAGGGTCAGGGAGGTTTTACTTAATCAGTGGGATCGCAGGTCAAAGATAACTACCCTCAAGTGTAAATATGACTATACTGACCATTTCTGCTTTTTAATGGTAAAATTGGTTTAATTAATTACGTCGTCATTTTATAATTAATTTAAGATGTATCCAATTTACATCTAATAGTCTTAAAATGTACATTATACCTCAGATGAAATGAGTTGTGTTGGTGAACAAGTGTGACATTGAAATTAGAGTGTAATGTGTGTGTGTGTGTGTGTGTGTGTGTGTGTGTGTGTGTGTGTGTGTGTGTGTGTGTGTGTGTGTGTGTGTGTGTGTGTGTGTGTGTGTGTGCGCGCACGCGTGCGGGCGTGCATGTCCGCTCACATACATTTGTTTGCGCGTGTGTTCATGTGAGTGGGTGCCAGAGTGTATGAGTGTGTTTATGTTGGGGGCAGGGAACTGGAAAAGGGAGAGTGGGAAAGGTGGCTTTCGAGGAAATCATTTTTCCCCTCAATGGAGATCCTAAACTACATAATTATGCTTTACACCAGAATAAATTGGGTTTGGTGCCTTGTAGAGTGTGTTCTTTGAGCAGAATTTGGCCAGACAATATCATAGTTTGAATTGCAGGGGACACTGAAGGGAACAATGCCACCCAATGTATATCCCAGTGGGGTACGGGCACATGAATGTAAGCAATGTAAAACACAGTAACCCCCATAGGTGCCGGAAAGGTGGATGCTTTGGTGCATGCGCATCCCACTTTTGGGCTCATTAAATGAGGCTCTCTCAATTTTTACTGCAGACAAATGAGTGGAGTGCAGCTGCAGAAACATTTCTAAGAAATAAAGTATATATTAAAAAATGCACTACGGCTTTAAAACTCGTTCCAGCGCCTTTGGAAACCCCAATTTATGCTGGAGTAATCCCCACGTCCCCCTGTGTTTGTGCATGGTCCTAGCTAGCTAAATGGTCGCTTAGGCCTGGAGTGGCAAAATGAGGAACAAAGTTCCAATCTATTACATCACCACACTCGCAGATTCACCCATTGTTGTCACAGCTGATTTAACATTGACATGGCAGGAGATTGCAGCGTAAACGTGGTGTTACACAGATCAATGTCACTTCTCCAAAGTCTCAGAGAGAGTGCCAGAACATTCTGACTGATTCTTCATCTCTGCACCTGTTAACGCCATTGGTAGCTGGTTGGGAAACAGATGACAGAGTTTTGGACAAATAAAGGAGCTACAAATAAGGAGTTAGAGTAGTCTGTGCCATCTATTAGGCCAGGGCTGGAAAGAGAACAAAAAAACATACGGGCACTTTGTCCTAAACTGGCCCTTCACACATACAGGCTGTTGTCATGCTACAGTAGCCTATATCCTATAGACTCAGTCCACTGTCTATTTTGAGATGGACCAATGGGCCGCTTTCTTAAAATTGTGGGCCAGTCCCTAAGAAAAACAAACAAATAAACAAACAGATAGACAGTCAGACAACAAACAAACAACAGTGTGGGTGCCCATGGGCCAGTGCCCATAGAACGGAAAATACCCTGCATGCCAGATTACCAGTCCAGCTCTGTATTAGACCTTCCAATGGTAGAGTCTCACTACACCACAGGTACACATCTTTTTAGGGGCCAAGCAGCGAAGCTGGCGAAGGCCCCTATAGAGTTAGTAGGTTTTCTTCATTATTATTATTCTCTAGTCACCATTCCTCTCCCTCTGCAAGTCTATGGCAGCCCATAGAACCGTACGTAGGAAAATGCTGTAAATCGGCACACACATTCGGGCCCGGCTCAGCATTACCCACAGCAATTTATAGGTCCCCAGTCCCAACGCTCTAGCGCCACCAGCAGGTCAAAGTTGCAGGTACATTTCTGCTTGTAACTTTTGAACCGCTTGGCCAATTTTCATAAACTTGGTATCCCTGGAATCCTTGGGCCAAGACGAATCCAACGCACTCTATGACGTCATTTTCCGCCAGGATAGTTTTCCCGCCATTTTGAATTTTGTAAAATTCATTAAAAATGTTAATTTTCCCGCAATTTTTGACCAACTCGCCCGAAACTTGGTATATAGTATCTCTGGACTGAGATACATATGGGGTCTTCAGGAATATTGGATATCTTTTATCGTTTAGCCGTGAGAGCCAATCAAAATTATCGTAAACGTGGCGAAACAGGAAGTGAGGTCATATCTCAGCAACCGTTTGTCGAATTGGGCAGGGATTTTGTACACACATGGTAGTCTATCCCATGACCTACCACAAAAAAAATCAGATCCCCAGCTCAAACTCTGTAGCGCCACCAGCAGGTCAAAATTTTAGCTACATTTTTGCCTGTAGCTTTTGAACCGTACTCCCAATTTTCAAAATATTAGTACACAGGTCATCTTCACACTATGCTGCATCCAGGTATGGATTTTCGTAATGATTGAAAAAACTATCAGCTCTCAGCAGCCATTCAAAATTGTGGAAAGAATGGAGGGATTTTTCTCATCTCTCTGTCCCCCTTGCCAACGGCACCTGCGCACGTTCACTGACACCATTCTCGGCAGGGGGTCTCTGGACACACCAGAGACGAGAGTTAGGTGTGTGCGTACTCTGCTATTGCTCTAGTGTCAACCAAAGCCCCACTGCCCCAGCCCCTGCACATACCCCCTCCACCCCCCACACACAGGGAGAGGGAGAGGAAGGGGGGAGAGGGATAGAGAGGGAGGGAGGGAGGGAGAGAGGGAGGGAGGAAGGGAGAGAGAGAGAGAGAGACCATTGTTGTTCTCTCGGTTCCTCTGTCTCACACACACACACACACACACACACACACACACACACACACACACACACACACACACACACACACACGTTGCTTCTATATACACCAATTCCTCAGACCAGTCTCTCAAAAGGCTGGCCAATATTACATTGCAGCCTATAGGATTCTTATGTTTAGTATTTCAAGGACATATCTATTTTCAGTAGGCTCCCGATTCTTTTCCATAATATTGTATGTCATATAAACAATTTTACTAAATAGAATGATCACAGAGGATTATAATTGCTGTCCAAAAAGCAAGCCTCTCAAGTATAGAAATGACTTGCTGATATTTTATAGACTAATTTGAGAGGGAATGGAAATGTGTTACTCAATATAAATCAAGGGCAGCACAGGCCCTGCCATGGCCAACCGGTAGGGCACTCGTCTATCATGCGGCTGACTCGGGTTTGATTCCCAGCCCAGGTCCTTTGCCTACCCTCCCCGTCCCTCTCCCCATTTTCCCCTCCAAGGAATGCACCCCAACATTGGCGAGATTTGGGCCAAAGGGGGCGCTGCAGTTCCTTCTGTTGCCATGGCAACTTTGGCAAATTTACTGCTTGGCCCCGCATTGCTGCTTGCAGCTATATTTGGTCTTGTGTTAATGTTTGAACATAAAGTATGTGTTTTACATGTCCTTGCCTATAAAGAGTGTGTCTTTATTTTAGCCTGATTACCAAACCTCATTGTGTACATTGAAAGGGAGAATCTCACCAATGTTATGAAGTCTTTGTGAGTGATGAAGTCAACTGTGTGCGCTACATTTGAGTTGTACTGCAGTGCGTATTCAGGCTTATAGCACCTCACCACATCACAGTTTCACATACTGTTGGTCTGGCCTAGCCTACGTTCCAGATGAGTGCAAGGCAGAACTATTAATCTGAAAACAATCAGGTTTGGGTCCTGTACGTAATCAAGAAAAAGTATTAAAGAATGGCAGTTGGGGAAGAAATGATTCTTACATTTACACTGAGTCATTACTTCCTAAAGTTAGCCCTCATTAACATTTACAAAACAATTGTAGTACTGTACAGTAGTGTATTATTATTTTGGCTACTGTTCCCTATGGAAATGGCATGATTGAGAATGTGAAATGTTTTACAAAGCGGTAGGCCTATCTATGTATGCAGGTAGTGGATTAGGCTTGTGTTCCAAAGTTAAGTCTTCTACTGATGCTGGATTTTCATGAATGGAGTTGTTTACACTACATTACTGTTTAACTACAGTGCTGCTCTGCTGTGATTCACAAAAAAATGATTCAAATTGAAACAGATTGCTCAATCATTATATCACTCTAATCACAATAATGACCAGAATATTCATCATCATAATAATGATAATACTGTATGAAAAAACGATCTCAAAGCCAACCAGTAAATTAGTTTGACACATTTAGGTGAGTGATTTTTATGTTGTACTTTTCATGGACAAAAGACCACCCTTGGTTGTTGGCATGCGTAGTCTTATAAAACACTATTTTATTTTCGGTGCGAATGAACTTGAGTCTGCTGAACTTCATCTTAACTGAACATAATAGGTAGTTTGGTAATAGTGCTGGCAGAATCAACTTCCAATGTTTACATTGCAATTTTAAAAAGGCTAGGCCTTGATCTCTTGACTTTCTACTTATACATTATTGGCACTGTCATATCCTGAAAAGCTTTCCAATTAATTTTACAATTTTATTCGGCATGCATTAACAAATGTCCAAAATGTCGAATTCAAATCTATTGAGTGAAGCACAGAAAGCATGATGAATTCATGATCATCCAAATGAAAATCCTCTGAATGAACCCTCATTCATCTATGGTCTACTGAACTGGTGCTTGCTGTCAATTGGGTGGTGTCTACGGGCGTGTTGTGGTTTGATTCTCCGAACTGGCAAAGAGGGAAATGTGTATTGATTTGACTGATAAGGATTGCAGATAAAAGCCAAAGGACAAGCTCACTCAAACCAAGTGTGTGTTTGTTCGCCGTGGATGTGGCATCTGCCCTCAGTGTGTGCGCGCTCAATTCAATTCAGTTTAGTTCAATTGCGCCTTAGGAGGATTACTGGTTTCTGATGATGACAATCGTGACGCTATATTGCATTAGCATTTGCCTTGTGATGATGAGGGTAGAGGCTCTGCCTTTGCCCGGCTCTGGGCCGACACTGGACCACGACTGGACAGAGACGGTCAGGCTGAAGCATCTTTACGCTGCCAGAAAGGGACTTCATCTGCAGATTAGGAAAGATGGAAGAGTGGACGGATCTCCTCAGCAAACTGAACTAAGTAAGCACAGTTAGTAATCCAGTATATCTAATGTGCATCCAGACATTTGACCTTAGATGTTTATAGCTTGCTGTTATGCATGGTGAAATCTGCCACAGGTATCAGCATGCTTCATCATCAGCATTTAGAACTGCAACAAAACACAATATTAGGCCTTTTAAAGCATAACAAAGCCTAGCCCCATTCAGGCAACATTCTTTGATTTTGTTTATGAAAAGATTGGTCTAACGTTTTACGAATCGTGTTTTCCATCTGCTTTGTACAGTACCCCTTTTCAGGTCACCTTTTCTTTAACACAGTCCTATGCCTTTATAATATACAGCTATGGTGTACATTTGTAGTTATTTATTTGTGCATGTTGTATATTTTACAATGGCTCTAAATTAATCTCAATCATTTATTTTTGTCTCAGGTTTAATGGAAATACGTCCAGTTGACAGTGGCTGTGTGGCCATAAAAGGAATCGCAAGTTCGAAGTTCCTGTGCTTGGAAAGAGAGGGGAGACTGTATGGCTCTGTAAGTGTTTTATATGAGTTGACTTTATAATGAGGGCGTTTGGGAATCAGTTAAATAACCATTTGGGAAAGGTTATTAGTTGGTTACACAAAAACCTGGCTGTTTTGGTAACCTTTGACAATACTTTCACAAATGCATTATACCTTACAACATGAATGTCCTAATTCCTATACAAATGCATGTTTACTTACACACTGAATAAAAACATTTAAAAATTAGCAGTCTTTTTTAACATATAACCTTTGTCCCGTTGTGGGAATTGTGGCATGTTTGCAGTGTTAAAGTTTATTTGAAAGAGACATAAACAACCTTGGCCTCTGTATGGCTAATGCAAACACCTCTAGGAGAACTTAAAGCAGAGCGGTCAGGTCATGACGTCAGACATACGTTTTCTATGTGTAGAACTTTCATCACCGCTCTCTACCTTATCTGTTCTCTCTGAATGTCGTTTCTCAGCACAGGTACGAGAGGGATGACTGCACGTTCGTGGAGCGGATCCTCCCAGATGGATACAACGTGTACATTTCCAAGCAGCATGGCACCTTGCTGAGTCTAGGTGCTGGGGCTGGCAGCCAAGCACATGGCACTGAGGGAGGGTTCAGCAGCCATGCCCAGTTCTTACCCATGAGCAACACTATGGCGCAACCAGAGAGCCACCCCAGTGACCTGGACTCTCTATCCCAGTACCACCAGGGCTCACAGTTAGACCTTCAGCTAGACAGCATGGACCCTTTTGGAAAGGTTTCTCAGATCTACATACAAAGCCCCAGCTTCAACAAACGATGAGTGATTCTATGCAGCGTTTATAACGTGCTTCAAGAATTCTAGAATGCCCGAGTGTTCTGAATGAGCACACTGGGCACAGAGAGGAAAAAAGGGGATTCTATTCAGCGTTTTTAGAATGCTTCAAGAATTCTAGAATGTTCGAGTATTCCCAATGAACACAATGGGCCGAGAGTGATTCTACTTAGCATTTATAGAATGCTTCAAGAATTCTAGAATGCCCAGGCATTCCATATGGGCACAATGTGCAGGAACGAGGGCCCAGCTCAAGACAGGGTTGGATTGTTGGACTGAGGAACACTCCATTTGGGACTATTTAAATACAAACCAGCAACAGACTGAGAACGCCTCTCAGCAGAACCAAGTGAACTCCAGTTTGTGTGTGTGTGTGTGTGTGTGTGTGTGTGTGTGTGTGTGTGTGTGTGTGTGTGTGTGTGTGTGTGTGTGTGTGTGTGTGTGTGTGTGTGTGTGTGTGTGTGTGTGTGTTAGACCATGTTACAAGGTCTTTATTGTATTTTTTCTATTTTAAGATATATATTATATTTTTTATTGCATTTCAAAATGCCTTCAACTTTTGTTCCCAGAAAATGTGCTGCCAGTTTGTGCAAAATATCTGCATACCTAGCGTGTAGGCCCTGTAACTGAATAAAATTAGGCCTATGTTTAAATTCCTTCTTGTACATATTTTTTGACATTATTTAAAGCTGCTGTTCAAAGAATTGTAAAGGTATAACATGTTGTGTCAGCCTATACCAAAACAAGTCCTATGCCTATGTTTTTATTCAGCCCAAAATAAATAACATTTTTTATATTTTTGTATGTGCACAACTGAGTTTTTTCTTTGACACCTATTTGACAATTTCCCCTAATATATCGCACAGCAGCACCAGTTCCTTACGCTTTTCATATGTATCAGATCCTGTTCTAAACTAACAAAAAGGATTTTTAAAAATCGGTACATTGAGGATTAACATTCATGAGTTGTGACAATGTTCTAGCCAGGTAAAGATATTTGACAGATACAAGTTGAAAACTGTTGGTATTGTGGACATTTTGATGGGAGCGTACCTATGTTCCCCGGGTCCTATGTTCCCCTGTCTTTGTATGGGACCGGGGAACATAGGACCCTTTTTCTAAAAAAGGGTCCTATGTTCCCCGCATTGTATGTTTCCGAGCTTTCAAATTGCCCTTCCCCAAAACCATCTCTAAACCTAACCTGTCGTAATGCAATGTTTCTGAGTTGTACATTTGTGCCCTGACCAAAACTATCCCTAAACCTAACCTGTCACAGTGGCAACAACAACCTGCGCTTTGCCATGCGGCAGCAGTCTACTTGGAAGCAGTGGGGAACATAGAACCCTTTTTTGAAAAAAGGGTCCTATGTTCCCCGGTAGAGGGGAACATAGGACCTGGGGAACATAGGACCCGGGGAACATAGGGATGACCCCATTTTGATAATGACATAATGTCCATCATGCAGTCTTGAGTGCCTAAGCTGAAATAGGCTACCTGTGAACCCATGAATCTGTGGACTTGGGCTGAAATTGAATGGTAGGCTATTCATTTAAATAGAAACTTAATTTAGCCTACAAAAAAATCAGCCTACGTGTCAGATTGAAATATATTCATAGAAATCATAAAGATAGCCTATAGGCCTACCTTGCAGGACACAAAAGGATAGAACAGAGAGAGAGAGAGAGAGAGAGAGAGAGAGAGAGAGAGAGAGAGAGAGAGAGAGAGAGAGAGAGAGAGAGAGAGATTAATGAATTAATGTATTGTTTCTATTTACTCTCAATGATTGTAATGTAGGCCTATTAATGAATTAGTGTAGGTCCCTATAAATTAATTAATACATGTTCACTGTATTGAATTAGTACATGTTAACCATATGTTATGCTTTGGCAATACATTTCCTTTTTGTCATGCCAATAAAGCCCATTGAATTGAATTGAACAGAAATGAAAGAGAGTAACAACGTGGAGTATGGAAATAAAGAGAACCCCATGGCTTGTCCCTGAACTGAAGGCTAGAACTTGCTGAACTTTTATTTTGAAAATTGACATCCATGTTGGAAAATTCGCTAGTTCTCGATGCTGGATAACTTTCGGTGAAACGCATGGCTTGTGCTGCTGAAGAGGATTTATTTGAAAACATTTTTCTGGCTGATGACCGGTATGTGCTTAATTTTGCGTTGGAATTTCAATATTTTGTGATTTTCACGTGTCCAAGTCATAACCTACGCTTTGCCGATTAGCGTAACGCGTGAAGTTGCTCACCTGCTGATGATGAATGTGTGATACATTGCCGTTTGTGACGACCATCAAATATAACCAAGTGTTTTGCATAGTAGGCCTAGGCTATGCATTCATTTAAAACCAACAATCCGTACAGAGCTCTGGAACTGGAACTTCGTCTTACAGCGTCAGAAAAGCTGCTTTTAACCGACACTGCAAGCCAAGGTTTCTATATGTTGTGGTCGTTTTGTTTGCAATGATGAGGGAGTGATCAGCATTCGGTTTCATCACGTTATAATCAAAGACATCTGATATGATCGGAGATATGAACCTTTATCGTAGCGTTTTCATGAGATGAAGCGTGGTTTGTTTGACTTCCGCAGAGCAATCCGATTCGTCATCACGTGACTGATGATGATCTGAAACGTCACTAAAAGAAAATCAATCAATCAACCAATCAGTCACAGGCTTTATACCTCTTCTACTTGAACATACTTTGTTTAATTCAATATAACCAGGTCCAAGGTATAGGCCTACCTTATTTTTTCATTTAAGTACTTAATGTGGCAAATATTCTAACTTTTCTCTATTATTCACTTCTCTTTTTTATTCATTTTGGTATGCATATTGACACCTTAAAATTGAAAGGTGGTTACCTATTTTTGATGGTTCTACTTTTGACCGTTTATGATATCCCTGTTACTTTGAGGATAGTTAACACAAAGAGGATCCCTCCCTTGCTTTATGTGATCCCTCACAACAGTGTTCTATGTTCCCTGGTATTTCATTGTGCTCTTTTAACACTAGAGGTTTACGAAATGACTTAAAACGAAAAGCTATTTTTCTTTATGCTAAAGGGCAAAATTCTGATTTCTGTTTTATTCAAGAGTCCCATGCTAGTCCCAATGATGCGAAATTCTGGAAATCACAATGGGGTGATGATATAATCTTTTCCTATGGTTCCATACACTCAGCAGGGGTTTTGATTTTAAAACATAGATTTCAGGGGAAAATAATTGAATCCATTGTTGATCTTGAAGGTCACTACATTTTTCTTGTGGTCTCTCTAGATGACTCTCTCTTTCTTCTTGGCAATGTATATGGCTACAACTCCTCCAAGAAAAACAAATCTTTCTTTAATAAGATAGAAACTCAAGTCAAACATATTTACAGCAAATACCCCAACATTCTGGTAATTCTGGGCGGAGACTTTAATGAAACTATATCTAACTATGTTGATCGCTTTCCTACTAGATCTTCTCAAAAAACATCTCCTATTTCTGGTTTGATGTTTCGTTTGGGACTACTAGATATATGGAGAAATAGAAACCCCACCACTACTCAGTTCACCTGGTCAAATAAGTCAGGGTCACTAAAATCAAGACTAGACTACTGGTTAATTTCATGTTCTTTGTCTCCATATGTCTCTAAGTGTGAGATCCTACCTTCTCCATTTACAGACCATAAATGTATTGTGGTTAAATTAGCTGATGATAATGTTCAGCATGGAAAATTCACTGCATATTGGAAGCTGAATTCTTCACTCCTTGAAGATGAGGCATTAGTGGAAGCCATTAACTCCATGATAAGTTCCTATTTCAGTAAAGCTGTTAATGAAAACAAATTCTGCAGCAACTGGGAACTTCTCAAATTTGAGATTCAATCTACTTTTAGAAAAGCTGGTGCTAAAAATGCTAAACAAAACAAATCAGAAGAGGCAACCGTTATTAATAGGATAGTAAATTTATCTTGTCTTCCCTATGATAAATTAAACGACAACCAGAAAGCTGAATTAGTGGAAATGCAACATAAACTAGATGACATTTACACTTGTAAAGCTAAGGGTGCTTTTATACGTTCTAGAAGGCAATGGCTTGAGGATGGAGAAAAGAATACCAGATATTTTTTTAACTTAGAAAAGCAGCGCTCCCAATACAACACTATAAACCAATTAATGTCAAATGGTGCTGTTTTGACATCTCATAGTGATATATCTAATACATGTAAAGATTTCTACCAAAACCTTTACCTTACTCCATTTTCACAAATTGAAAGCTGATGACTTCTTTAACTCCCTTCTCTCTAACAACTTAGCCACTTTATCTGAAGCTTGACAAAACTGTATGTGACTCAGTCATCCTACCCAAGGATATAACAGAAGCAATTAACCGGCTTAAAATTAAATAAATCACCTGGTAATGATGGCCTAAATGCTGAGTTTTTAACAAGAAATTTTCTAAAGTGCTTGTGCCACTCCTGCATAAAGTGTATTTAGAATGTTTAGATAATGGGGTTCTCCCCCCTTCCATGAATCAAAGTATAATTACCTTACTACCAAAACCCCACAAAGATCATCTCCATTTAGAGAATTGGAGACCAATTAGTTTACTAAACAACGATTACAAAATCCTGGCAAGCATACTTGCCAAAAGATTAAAAAGTGTGCTTAATAGCATAATAGATGAATGTCAGTCAGGTTTTGTGAAAGAAAGGTTAATATCAAATAATATTAGACTAGTGCTTGACCTTATTGACTATGCCGACCTCTCCTCTGATGAAGGTTTTCTTTTTTTTCTAGATTTTTACAAAGCTTTTGATACTGTTGAACATCCCTTCATTTTTAAAGCTCTGCAAGTGTTTGGTTTTGGTAAAGAATTTGTCAATGCTATAAAAACGCTGTATAAAAAACAGTAATGCTTCCATTAAATTAAAAAATGGTACAACGTCAAGATTTGACATAAAACGGGGAATTCGACAAGGTTGTCCTTTATCTCCTTTCCTTTTTCTTTTGCCTATGCAGTTATTGGCCACTCACATTAAATGCAGTTAAAATAGAGGGAATCTCTATTGCTGATCAATCACAATTAATCAGTCCAATTAGCAGATGACACCACCCTGTTTTTTTAAAAATGGAGATCAGTTTTCCACTATCTTTAAAAACCAAAGAAACTTTCTCAGAAGCCTCAGGCTTTGACCCTTAATCTTTCTAAATTGTGAACTGTTTGCTCTGAAACCTTCAGTAATTGTTTCTATAAGGCAATATCCCAGTGAAAAGTGAATTAAAATATTTGGGTATAACTATATGCAGGGATCAAAAAAGAAGAACACTATTAAATTTTGACCCTCTCATTCCAATAATAAAAAGAAAACTTAATTCATGGTTACAACGGGATTTATCCATCACTGGAAGAGTCTTACTCGCAAAAACTGAAGCCTTATCCAGAGTGATTTATCCAGCAATGGTCCTAGATGTCCCACAAGACTTTTGCCAGAAACTAGACAGATTAATAGTAGATTTTGTATGGAGATCTAGATCTCACTTAATTAAAAAGAATGTTATGATGGCTGATCACTCGTCAGGTGGTTTCAATCTCATTGACTTTTCTTTGCTTAACAACTCTTTTAAAGTAAAATGAGCAAAGCTACTCCTTAAAGATCCTGCTAACATGTGGAATTGTATCCCTAACCACATTTTTAAATCTGTGGGAGGTTTTAGTTTTCTTACTCGATGAAATTACAGCATATCCAAGCTTCCTTTGGCCCTAGCAAACTTCCACAAGCAAATACTTTCCTGCTGGTCTACAATCACAATTTCTCACCACACATATATTCTAAATGGAATAATAAGGATATCACTTACAAGAACAAAACTTTATTTTACCAGTCTTGGCTGGACAAGAATATCATCTTGGTTTCACAACTATTTGATGAGAATAGTGTATTATTTACATATAGAGACTTTATGGACAAGTTTTCTTTTCCTGTACCACCTAAAGAGTATGCAATAATCTTTGATGCTATACCATCTGGTTATCAGGTTTTCTTCTTCTTGACACCTGTCCTAAAGGTCTTTGTCAGTCTCCGCCAGACTTTAATCCCTCTTCTCTCTTTATTGATGGTAAGCTGTTTATCAGCAATGAGTTCTCTAACAAAAAAATAAGATCTACCCTGTTGACACATAATAGTTCCACCCCTGCTTGTGTTAGTTACTGGAATAATAAATTTGAAAATATCAATTGGTTAAGATTTTGGTCACTCAGGAAACAATTTATGATCACAAATAAAGTAGCTGAAGTCTCTCTCAAGATTATACATAGATGTTACCCTTGTAACCAAAGGCTGTCAATATTCTCCCCCATTTCTCCTGATTGTTCTTTCTGTCTCTCTCACCCTGAAACTGTGGAACATTTATTCTGGAGCTGTAACTACTCAAAAGTGTTCTGGTTCTTTTTGACTGACTTTATTAAAGAATGTATTGACAAGGACTTTACACTGACCATGGAGGTCATGTATTTTGGTGCTCCAGAGGACACAAACAATACCACACAACGGGACTATCTTATCAATCTATTTCTTTTTTTAGCAAAATTTTTTATTCACAAATGTAAAATCCAAAAAAGAAAACCTTTATTTTTCATTTTTAAGAAGGACTTAAAACAGTACCTATCTTCAATTCATCATTCAATGTGCCCTAATGCAATTAATACACGTTTAAAATGTACAATGTATAACATCCGTAATCATCTCTAGTTTGTTCTTATATGTTTGTGTGTCTTTATACTTCCACAATATTTAATGAAAATCCTACTACATTTAGTGGATGTATAGCTGTTATTTGTAAACTTGAATCTTTTTTTGTATCAGATCCTTTTTTCAATTAAAAAAAAAAAAAATAAAAAAAAAAGTCAAAAAAGTAAAGCACTGTAAAAAAAAAAAAAAAAAAAAAAAACCAATCAGTCACAAAACCTGCATAATAGATGAATGTCAGTCAGGTTTTGTGAAAGAAAGGTTAATATCAAATAATATTAGACTAGTGCTTGACCTTATTGACTATGCCGACCTCTCCTCTGATGAAGGTTTTCTTTTTTTTCTAGATTTTTACAAAGCTTTTGATACAGTTGAACATCCCTTCATTTTTAAAGCTCTGCAAGTGTTTGGTTTTGGTAAAGAATTTGTCAATGCTATAAAAACGCTGTATAAAAACAGTAATGCTTCCATTAAATTAAAAAATGGTACTACGTCAAGATTTGACATAAAACGGGGAATTCGACAAGGTTGTCCTTTATCTCCTTTCCTTTTTCTTTTGCCTATGCAGTTAGTGGCCACTCACATTAAATGCAGTAAAATAAAGGGAATCTCTATTGCTGATCAATCACTATTAATCAGTCAATTAGCAGATGACACCACCTTGTTTTAAAAAAATGGAGATCAGGTTCCACTATCTTTAAAAACCATAGAAACTTTCTCAGAAGCCTCAGGCTTGACCCTTAATCTTTCTAAATGTGAACTGTTTGCTCTGAAACCTTCAGTAATTGTTTCTATAAGCAATATCCCAGTGAAAAATGAATTAAAATATTTGGGTATAACTATATGCAGGGATCAAAAAAGAAGAACACTATTAAATTTTGACCCTCTCATTCCAATAATAAAAAGAAAACTTAATTTATGGTTACAACGGGATTTATCCATCACTGGAAGAGTCTTACTTGCAAAAACTGAAGCCTTATCCCGAGTGATTTATCCAGCTATGGTCCTAGATGTCCCACAAGACTTTTGCCAGAAACTAGACAGATTAATAGTAGATTTTGTATGGAGATCTAGATCTCACTTAATTAAAAAGAATGTTATGATGGCTGATCACTCGTCAGGTGGTTTCAATCTCATTGACTTTTCTTTGCTTAACAACTCTTTAAAGTAAAATGAGCAAAGTTATTCCTTAAAGATCCTTCTAACATTTGGAATTGTATCCCTAACCACATTTTTAAATCTGTGGGAGGTTTTAGTTTTCTTACTCGATGTAATTACAGCATATCCAAGCTTCCTTTGGCCCTAGCAAACTTCCACAAGCAAATACTTTCCTGCTGGTCTACAATCACAATTTCTCATCACACATATATTCTATATGGAATAATAAGGATATCACTTACAAGAACAAAACTTAATTTTACCAGTCTTGGCTGGACAAGAATATCATCTTGATTTCACAACTATTTGATGAGAATAGTGTATTAATTACACATAGAGACTTTATGGATACGTTTTCTTTTCCTGTACCACCTAAAG
Organism: Engraulis encrasicolus; assembly: GCF_034702125.1. Taxonomy (NCBI): domain Eukaryota; kingdom Metazoa; phylum Chordata; class Actinopteri; order Clupeiformes; family Engraulidae; genus Engraulis; species Engraulis encrasicolus. Next base: position 48,997,965 of record NC_085878.1, read on the forward strand.
AATATATCTTTGATTCTATACCATCTGGTATCAGGTTTCTTCTTGACACCTGTCCTAAAGGTCTTTGTCAGTCTCCGCCAGACTTTAATCCCTCTTCTCTCTTTATTGATGGTAAGCTGTTTATCAGCAATGAGTTCTCTAACAAAAAAATAAGATCTATCCTGTTGACACATAGTAGTTCCACCCCTGCTTGTGTTAGTTAAGGTAAGCGTACCCATTAAGCCCATGTACCCTTTAAGCCCACTTTCAACTTTGAGGTCAATTTAAAGAAAGGGAAAAGGTGGATTTTGTTTGTTCATCACCCTATCCAATTAAAGGGTTTAGTAACTGACAAAATGTTTTTTATTGCAAATAAATAAAAAAAATTATCGTTGCGTAATCCCTGTCAAAGTGAATCCAGTCTCAGGATTACTGACAAAACTTTGCTGTTTTGGGACATGTCAGAAATCGTAGAATTTCAGCTAGTTTAAGTCAAATGTTTTGAAAATACTTTCATATTTAGTGAACTAAGAGGTAAATGTAATGATTTTTATATATAAACGTCCAGTGTTTTGCCAAATTATAGCATTTCCCTTCAAATGGAAAGATGTGTTTTATGAGCGAGCAAACGCCGATATTCTCTTGATACAACCACACACCATCTTTATCTTACTCTGCCGTAAGACTTAAGGTGGTTAGGTATGAATTCTAAGCATATTCCAGTTTGTTTGGCATTGATCTTGAAAGAAATGCATCATAAAATGTTTTGTGGAGCTGATTATTTCCATAAAATAGCTTTTTGTATAGGCGGGCTTAATGGGTACTAGGTGGGCTTAAATGGTACAGCCCATTGAAATGCATGCAAGCTGGCATGCATGCTAACCAAAAATGTCTTTGAGGGACATAAAAAAGTGCTGTACAATCTCAAGTTGTTGGTTAAAAAGGCGTAATGTAATGAACTAACAATAATCAATAAGAAAAAATAAATTTCTCTGTTTGGATGAAGAATTTTATGAAGTATATGAAGTAAGAGATGCCGTAATATTTAATTAGGTTTTATGCATTATTTTTTTAGCAAATCTTACATTTTTGGTCTGAAACCATTTATGCCATGTAGGCTACACTGTTTAAACTCAATTCACACACCTCACCAGGTATTTTGATAGAGAAATAACTATATGAGCTTATTTGGAAGACAAGTGGGCTTAAATGGTACCAATGGTTCCATTTAAGCCCATTCAGACTTTTCACTTTTCTCGTAAAAAATCTTCATATTGTACTTTGAAATATTCATCAACTCAGTGACAAACATTGAGAAGAGAGGTAAATCTTACTATTTAACAAATTATTTCACAAAAAATGTATGTGAAGATGATTGAAAAATAAAGAAATTTAGATTTTGGTGGGCTTAATGGGTACGCTTACCTTACTGGAATAATAATTTTGAAAATATCAATTGGTTAAGATTTTGGTCACTCAGGAAACAATTTATGATCACAAATAAAGTAGCTGAAGTCTCTCTCAAGATTATACATAGATGTTACCCTTGTAACCATAGGCTGTCAATATTCTCCCCCATTTCTCCTGATTGTTCTTTCTGTCTCTCTCACCCTGAAACTGTGGAACATTTATTCTGGAGCTGTAACTACTCAAAAGTGTTCTGGTTCTTTTTGACTGACTTTATTAAAGAATGTATTGACAAGGACTTTACACTGACCATGGAGGTCATGTATTTTGGTGCTCCAGAGGACACAAACACTACCACAAAACGGGACTATCTTATCAATCTATTTCTTTTTTTAGCTAAATTTTTTATTCACAAATGTAAAGTCCAAAAAAGAAAACCTTTCTTTTTCATTTTTAAGAAGGACTTAAAACAGTATCTATCTTCAATTCATCATTCAATGTGCCCTAATGCAATTAATACACGTTTAAAATGTGCAATGTATAACATCCGTAATCATCTCTAGTTTGTTCTTATATGTTTGTGTGTCTTTATACATCCACAATATTTAATGAAAATCCTACTACATTTAGTGGATGTATAGCTGTTATCTGTAAACTTGATTCTTTTTTTGTATCAGATCCTTTTTTCAATAATAATAATAAAAAAAACAATCAGTCAAAAATAATTATATAGCAGATCATCATACATAAATGTCATTCAGTGTACTAAAGAATAGAGGAAAGAGAGAGTGGGTCAAACTATATAGTGTTATATATAGTGTGTAACCAACTATTCACCAAAGGCGGATGAGAATAAAGCTGTTTTTAATTTCCCTTTTAAACAAGATTCTATTGGGGCAGTTCTAATTTGGATAGGAAGTTGGTTCAAGCATTTTGCAGCGTAATGACTAAATGCTATTTCACCCTGTTTAGACATGACCCTAGGCATAACCTTTCTGAAGACCTAAGACGTCTATTAGGATGATATTGCTCAAGCATAAGCTTATTTACAATATATTTAGGGCCTAAGCCATTCAGTGACTTATAAACTATCAGAAGAGTTTTAAACTCAATTCTAAATCTTACTGAAATAACATCTTATGAAATAACATTCATAGGCTAGGCTTCAGACATTTGTTCTACTTAATCTACTGTAGGATATTAACTGAAATGTGCCGTTCATCAGTGCCACAATCTACAATTGGCAATGCTATTTGTCTTAAAATATGAAATTAATTACATGCAATGTTGTTTTTATCTTGTTTACGACATGGTTTGATCCATTGTGGTCTCCTCTCTCCTAGACATCACGTTGAAGGATATCAGGAAGGTTTTGAAGAGGGCAAGCGGCAAGGATGGCAAGATGGCATGAACCACGGCAGGATGCATGGTGCCAAGTTATCAGCCGAGGCAAGGTTTTTTTTCATTTATATTTAATAATTTGTTTGTTTGTTTTTGGGCTTTTGTCTTCATTAGATAGGATAGTGAAGGTGGTGACTGGAAGTGTGTGTTTGAGAGAGAATGTAGAATTGTGAATTGACCTGATTCGAACCTGGATCACCATGGACACCTTGCCATTTATAGTACAGTGGTGCATAAGGTCTGTGCCTCAGTAGACCCCAGCCAAGGCAAGTTTCCTATCACTTATCACTTGCGTCACAACACCCACAACTGCCATGTCAGTCATGACCTGTGGGTTGTCCGCTGCAGTGTAGTACGTCATTGAACTGACCTGGTTGTCCAACCACTTCTCCTTTGTACTCTGAGGACGTGTGAGGTCAGGGATGGGTAAAGATACAGTTACGTGTATTTTGAATACAAATATAAAATATTCAGCAAAAATGTTACAAATAAGATACAAAATACATAACTGTAACAGTATCTAATATCGAAATACAATATTTTGTATTTTCAACAACACAAAATATACAACAAATACAACAAAAACCATTGTGTACAAAAACTTCCAATTTGACTTACACAATGAAATTAATTGAACAATTAAATTCTGAGAAATTAAATGATGATTAGAAAACAAACAAAAGCTCAAACAAGAAAGAAAGAGGCCCTGCTGTAGGCCAAGTAAGTATGTATGGCCTTTATCATCCCAGTGGGGAAATTCATGTGTTGCTTGCAGCGGTATCATACATACGTGCAACTTGTGCAAAAATACTGACGATGACATACAAACACAAGACCAAGTTGAATAATACTATATAAGGGAGATATACTCTAGGCTGTGTCATCATAACAAATTTTTCAAACAGCTTCGCATTCCAACGTTGGCGATGGGGCCGGTTTATGAGGCCTGCAAATGAGAACATCTCTCAACTGGTCACCCTTCACTCTTGACTCAATTTGTCTGAATTAACATGTCAGTAAGATGTAACATGCCATAAGAATAGCAATAATTTCTGTGACAAAGTAGAGATACAAGTGCTTTTTAAAAAAAAGTGCACTATAGGATGGTGGCCAGAGTAGGTTGCAACTATACTGGTAGGCTCTATGAGTGCATTCCAATATGCAACCTTGCTTCCTCCACTTGTGCTTGTGGCCTCGCCCCGCCTCCTGGCCCATCCTCCGTGGAGAAAACAATTAAGTTTCCCAGCTGTCAGCCTAGCCACAACAACTTTTAGGGGACTGTTTTTCATTCACCATCCCAATTGCAAATGAGACAAAGACTTTACAATTGAGCTTTTGTGAGATATTTAAATGTAATGCTGTTGTCAGTGATGTCATCCCGTCATATTACTTCCTGGTACGAGGCCACAAGCAGAAGTGGAGGAAGCAAGGTTGCATATTGGAACGCACTTTGGCTACAGCTAGTTTTAAAACAATATGCACAGGTAATATCTCAATTCTACACAAAAGGCCCTAAATGGCAAACTGAAAGCAAGTTTGAATGACATGGGGAAAACATTAACACCTCATTAAGGAATGAATTAAATGATTAGCCAATCACCTTGAACCAAATTGAACTTCCTGTGCAGTCGAGGCTTAAGAAATCCAAGCATGTGCCTCCGATTCAGCTAGGGGCATTCATATACTTTTTAACCTACAGCACCATCTTGTGTTCATGTTGTCTAATAACATTCTTTAGAACAAAGTATTTGTATTTGTAGTTTTGTGAAATACACAAAATACTGGAGGAAAGTATTTTGATACAAAATACAAATACATGTAATTCACTTACATTTTGAAATACAAAATACTATTTTGTATTTTTATTTCATGTATTTCAATTAGATGTAATGGCAATACTGCCCATCCCTGTGTGAGGTCTCAGATATACAGTGCCTTCAAAAAGTCTACACACCCCTCCGGAAATGTCAGGTTTTTGTGATGTAAAAAATGACAGATGACAGACAGACAAATTAATTCACAGCTTTTTCCACCTTCAATCTAAACTATTAACCTGTACAATGCAATTGAGAAACAAGCATGAAGCTTTAAAGGGAAAACTTCAATTAACATGGTTGCATAAATATACACACCCTTAAATTAATATTTAGTTGCAGCACCTTTGGGCTTGTCTGGCCTCAATCTTATTCTAGTGAAGCCATGCTTTTGTAGACTTAGGCGTGTGCTTGGAGAAATTGTCGTTCTGAAAGATTAGTTCCTCTTCATCTTCACCTTTCTACCAGGGGGGCGACGGTTTTGTGCCACTACCACAGCCCCTGTCGAAATTTTCACAATTCCCTCCTCCCTAATGAAGGCTCCAGTTACATCTGAAGAAAAACAGCACAAAAGAACAATGCTGCCACCACCATACTTCATGTTAGGTATGGTGTTATTGCGGTGATGTTTTGCGCCAAACATACCCTTTTGAATTATGACCAAAAAGTTCAATCTTGGTGAGGTAAATTTAGCAAAAAATACTTCTGTAATCTCCCAAATGCATGTGGGAAGATGTGTTATGGTCAGGTGAAACTGAGGTTGAACATTTTGGACATAATTCCAAAGGGTATTTTTGGCACAAAACATCACCGCAATAACACCATACCTAATGTGAAGTATGGTGGTGGCAGCATTGTTCTTTTGTGCTGTTTTTCTTCAGCTGTAACTGGGGCCTTCATTAGGGAGGAGGGAATTATGAAAATTTCCACAGCAGGGGCCGTGGTAGTGGCACAAAATCTTCGGCCCCCTGGTTTAAAGGTGAAGATGCAGAGGAACTAATCTTTCAGAACGACAATTTCTCCAAGCACACGCCTAAATCTACAAAAGAATGGCTTCACCAGGATAATATTGAGGTTTTGGAATGGCCTAGACAAGCCAAGGGTGCTGCAACTAAGCATTAATTTAAGGGTGTGTATATTTATGCAACCATGTTAATTGAAGTTTTTTATTTTCTATTGTTTACATTTAAAGCTTTATGCTTGTTTCTCAATTGCATTGTACAGGTTAATAGTTTAGATCAGCCTGATCTCCAAAAATTCTGTGCTCCTGGACACGGATGTTAAGGACACGAAATCCGTGTCCAGGAGCACGGATTTTGCCAAAATTCCGTGCTCCTGGACACGGAATTGTTTTCCGTGCTCCTGGACACAGAATTGTTTTCCGTGATGGGCACACGGAAGTAGCCTGGCGACGCCATCCTATGTACTTCGTCCAAAGATTTTGGCTCCGCACATCGTCTGGCAAAAGCCTCGAGCTCGGTTCTCTCAGTATTTCGCCAATCAGAAAACAGTTGAGAGTGGTGACGTAGAACTCACCCACGAGCTCCGTTACTGATTGGTTAAGGTAACTATATTCACACTTTCGTTTTGTTATTTGTATGCTTTTGCGACGCTATAACGTAACAGGCATGCTAATAAAGCTCAATATGGGTTTTAATTTGAGTTTGGAACTTCAATTAATTTAAATGATAGAGTAAGATCAGACCATCTCCCATCGTCCACGGAGACGGATTCCTCATGGCTTTTGGCAGAATGATTGACGGAGTCAACAGTCGGCTATTCGCCCAGGCTAACACGGAAGTGCTTTCTATAGGCTATTACCACAGCTCTGTGTTAACTCTAGGTTTAGGCATTTGGTATGTATTTTCTAATGATGAACAAAATAATGCAATAGCAATTTAAGTTGTGCCCTGACCAAAACATTGCCTAACTGTAACCTGTCATTAAAGACATATTTTTGAGAAATACCTTTTCCAGTTGGTTGCTAGGCTATCAAATTCATATAATGAATGAAAGAAAACTAGCTGTGCCCAGACCAAAACAATCCCTAACCCTAACCTGTCAGTAAGAAATGTTTTTTTTTTTAGAAAAAATATTTGAAATGAGAAAAATCCTGAGAAAATACAAGACTGTGGAAACCTAGAACTGTGGGAGTATAGAGAGAGCACTTCTGTGTGTCCATCACGGAAAATAATTTTGTGTCCAGGAGCACGGAATTTTGGCAAAATCCGTGCTCCTGGACACGGATTTTGTGTCCTTAACATCCGTGTCCAGGAGCACGGAATTTTTGGAGATCATGTTGTTTAGATTGAAGGTGGGAAAAGCTGTGAATTTATTTGTCTTTCTGACATTTTTTTACATCATAAAAACCTGACATTTAAAGAGAGGTGTGTAGACGTTTTGTAGGCACTGTACATTGCATTGCATTATTCACACTCCCAATCCCAACCATTTCCCCTCTATTGGTATGGGAATGAAACTCGCAAACAAGACCCTTCTCGAACCATTGGGCTACAGCTACCCGTCCCCAATACAGTACATCTGTCCAGTGTGAAGAATAGAAAACAGTGGTCCTGTTCAAGGAACAAAAAAGGAACTCAGATGATATATTGAGCCAGATATATTGAACCTGGAATCGAACTTGAGTTGGCCGCATAGCCACGGTAGGGCCCAGACTGGCCATTCTGATGTATGCTTTTCGCAAACCATCTGATGATGACGCCAGCTCTCTGACACATGCACATTGCTGCCCCCACACAGAACACCGTCTCTCTCATTCACTCATTAGCAGTAGCCTCTCACATGCATCCCCCCTTACACCTTAGTTCTACATACTCCACATTCATCCCACTCCCCCCACTCCCTATCACCCTCTCCCACTTGACCCTATGCACACACACGCACACCTACACACACACCGAGTGCGTTGCAATAGGCGGCACATTTCCAAAGAGCCCTATCTCACGCATTTCGTGAAGTATTCACGAAAAACATAACTTCAATTTTCGTGGTGCACGTTATTTCCCGTTTTCATTCGCTGCCTATTCATTTGAATTGCCCGACTGCTGCTATGGTTATCGAAGCGTCTGCAAGGGCGGGGAGGGGGTGCTGACAGAACACTGCTGATACACTCCTTACGCCTTATGTCATACGACCCTAAACCTAAACCTAAACCTAACCCTAACCTTAACCCTAAACCTAAACCTAACCCTAACCCTAACCCTAACCTTAACCCTAATTAACCCTAAACCTAACCCTAACCTTAACCCTAACCTTAACCCTAAATCTAACCCTAAACCTAAATTGCTTGTTTGAAATGTTTGATTACCCTGTGACGGCACCGAAAGGGCGTCAAACTAGTGAGTCGCTAGGCAGCAGTCGGGCAATTCAAATGAATAGGCAGCGTTTCGTTGCCCAACCACGAAAAACGGGCAATAACGTGAATGCACCACGAAAATTGAAGTTGTGTTTTTCGTGAATACTTCACGAAATGAGTGAGATACGGTTGTTCCAAAGGAATATTTTACCCCACAAGGCCATACATTAAGGGTCAAATAAAATAGTTTTCAAATGACTTCTGATTGTATGTAATGGAAGCACCTACTTGCCTGCAAAATAATCAAATTAACATTTAGCAGACAATTTTATCAAAGAATCCAATAAAACAGGACATAAAACGACTCACGGTGTGTGGGTTAAGTAGATTTTACGTAAGGGTTAACGTTCGGCGAGAAGGTCGCTACCGTGGAATAGCAGCACGACAGAGAGAATCTTTAGACCCCGACGCGGAGCGGAGGGATCTTGTTCTCTCTGAAGTGCTGCTATTCCACAAAGCGACCGACTCGCCGAAAGTTAACCCGCTTATTATATGGATATACTTAAATGATTCACACGTGGCGGGGACATTTCTGTAGGCCTATTTAATGTGAACATGGCCGTAGTTACATTTGAGGTTACCGAGGTCCGGACCTCGCTCATTTCGTCCGAGATTTTTTTTTTTTTAACGCCAAATATGCCCAAATTAATCAAACACACAAAACTCAAAACCTCTGTGAAACGTGCTTTGCAAATAGTGATTAGTGGTCTATGAGTTCTATTTTGCCTTTGTGTTCTGTTTGTGCAAGTGATTCATTAATAGAGAGATAGCAGCCTACACAGTAACGCACCATCAGGAACGTGGCCATTAAGCCTGCCCACGCTGCGCTTGGGCGCTTGAGACGTCTCCTATAAAGCCAAGCGTTTCAAAACAGTGGCCCAATAGGTGGATGTCTTTCACAACTTTGTGAAACCGTTTTAACTGAGTCATTATTTGAAAGAACCAGCCATTGGGTTCTACTTGTAAATCGGAAGGTCTGTAATAAGCGACAGAAAAGGACATAAAAGGAAGTCACCAGAGCGTCTTCAGATGTGGATTTTTACCTGCTTATTTGGTCAAGTGACAAGATTAACTTTCGAGTTGTCACGACTTCTTCAGAGTCAATCACAGTAAAATGTCCTCATCTGAAGATGTTCTGGTGTCCTCTGTTTGCACTACTAGGCTTATATTTTTTTCCCATGCAATGAACAAGCGCGCCTTGCGCGCGAGTGGTGCGAGTCGTGGAAGAGAACGCAATTCAGACATCAAACAAGCTTGCTTGAGACACAGGTCGCCAACATGGATGCACAGTTTTAAAACAGTAGCATAGGCATATGCATAAGGAGTTATGAGTAGGCTATCGTATGTTGGCATTTGATAACTAAGTCACTATCTGTCATAAGCCGTCATTTGGTTTTAGATAGGCTAGTGGAAAAAAAGACCGACTGACGCCATCAGCTGCATAAAATAACCAATAAACATTCAAACTTAAGCTGAGCTAAAAGCAGGCTGTCAGATCAAAATAATTTGATTGTAAATTGGAGGGGTTATTATTGCCTGTGTTGATAGACTTTCGTCTTTCGCTTTTGCGTGTACAGAAATACTACTAAAAAAATAATAATAATAACAAGCGTGCAGGCGATGCGAGGAAAAGAATGTTCAGCTGACAAGACGTTAGTTTTACATAGGCATATAACAGGCAGCAGGCTCCACAACAACCACGCCACAGTCCTAACTTGTTGCCTATGTCAACTTCAAGAAATCATTTGGTAAGTGAAAATAGGCTACTGTTTTTTTTTGTTTTTGCTGTACTACCGTTAAAATAGTATCCAAATGAAGAAACATATTCGTGTAGCTCGTGGGACTGTCTACCGACTTCAACGGATATTTTGACTCATTTGGCCACTTTGTCATTAGCCTATGCCCATAGCCTACTTTAAGATGGTAGATTAATAATCATATTGACTTTATTGTATTAGGTCAGTGTTTCTCAACTTTTTTTATGCGAGGCACCCATTGAATTCATTAAAAAAATGAAGGCACCCCAAACTAACAAGCCGTAACAGGGCATCGCATCCGATAGTAGACTAACACATTTGGAGACATCACACAACCTAGGCTAGCCTACGTTTGAAGTTGCAGCTTTCTGTGACCTAATATTGTGCGTAAATGGCAGATGAAAGATTCCAGACTAAGTAGGCTATTCATTTTTAAATTCAGACAAATATGTATTATAGCCTGACATCATTTATTTATCAGCCACATTTCCGTGGCACCCCAGGGTGCAGCACCCTGGTTGAGAAACACTGGATTAGGCTATGGGTTTAAATTGGAGGGACCTTTAGATATGAATGTGTTTAAAGTTTCATGTTAATTTTGATATACCCATTCCACAGAAAACGAGTCACAGAGAGCAGGGCAAACATGTCCAAGAGATTAAAACAAAACACCATGGATGCATATAAATATATGTATTATACATAAACATGTAGGCCTATAAAAATGTACTTTTTTAACAAATATATTTTTAAAAATTAAAAAATTTCGGCGCGCGCTGCGTGCGCGCATTTTGGACCTCGGTTAACCCAACTTGCTGGCTACGGCCATGAATGTGAACTATTATAGTTTTTAATGTCAAAGGATTGTTGCTGCGCAAAACAAAACAGTGCAGTTGTGGAACACCGCTAGGCAACAGCTAGGTAGCCAGGACAACAGGTGTTGTCTATCACAGCAGCTGATTAGAGTCTTGTTGAAAAGTCGCTTTAGCAGTGAAAAGTTGCCATTGACAGCGGTCTGTTATAGACCAACCCGTCCGTTATCGAAAAATAACAGACGTGCGAACGTTGGGGAGCCCCGTTGAAATGAATGGAGCATTCGACCGATGACGTCGCACCATATAATAAAGTCAGAATAACCATGTCGTTGTAACCCTTTTGGTGTCACCCTTACAGCTCTCATTCTACAGTGGCTTCGTGACGACGTGGAGATTTCTTCTTCAGGCTGATCCTAATCCTAAAGCAAGGTAAGGGGGGGGATGGGCCATCGTAGACTGTGTACACATCAGTTATGCATTGCACTTTATATCGCCCCAATGCTCACAGGGTCTCAGGTTTGAATAAAGTAGCTCAGGACATGTGGTCACTACCCCATCTCTCTCTCTCTCTCTCTCTCTCTCTCTCTCTCTTTCTCTTTCTCTTTCTCTTTCTCTCTCTCTCTCTCTCTCTCTCTCTCTCTCTCTCTCTTACTTACTTTGTTTACTAGTTTGTGTGACTCTTTTGTATAGGAAACAGCTGAAGCTGCTGGAGACGCTGAGTGAAATGACCCAGGCCTTCCCCATTGAGGACCCGCAGAGCCCGAACTTTGAAGAGGACATGGAGAAGATACGGGCTAAATTTAGACAGGTTTGAGCACCTCCGTTTGAATTTTAGAGGCATGATTATTTATGTTTTCATTTTGAGCAAATGAAGATGGTGGGTTAAAAGAGAAGAGAAGGAGAGGAGTCGCCTGTCTCAAAGCCAGTGAAACCTTCAGAAGGAGAGGAGTCACCTTTCTCTTCCTCCGAATACTTGTAGATCTCCCTATGCGACCGAGAGGGGTCACAGTTACCTGTCCGATTGCAAAAAAGTAACGACCCTCCGCATTTAGAAAAGAATGGCGTTTCCAAATTTTCAGTAGTAACGTGTTACACTACTTTTATCCGAACTAGCTACACTACTGTAACTTGTTACTTTGTACTTTGTAGCCCGTTACAGCCAACACTGGTTACACTATACATTAATGGTGTATGTGGGCTAACTGTAATACACATTTGGAATGATCTCGTGGGCCGAAGAAAGCAACTCCGTGGGCCAGGTTTGGCCCCCGAGCCAGAGATGAACACCCCTGCACTAAACAATACTGTTGAACATTTGATATAATGCGCTGATGAGTTGGGTAGTTATGTGTTACGTGACAGTTGATTGTGACATTTAATCGCCATTATTACTTTCTTATCAGTGTGATATGATTGTGGATATAGTTTGACCATGGTCCCTCCATTTGGTCTTCTACAGGTTTGCGCTGTACTGCACATCCCCACAGACTTCCATGGTTATATCAACAGCCCAGGACAGCTGTCATTCTGAATGGGACGTTGAAACACTAGGCTGGATGAACAGCAATCTTTAAGGACTGTGCAGCCGTATATGGTAAAAAGCAAAGAATGTTTTAGAAATGTAAATTTTGTATTTTAAATGCAATTTAATGCTTAATTTCGATTGATAATCAATCAGCCCAATACCATATGTTTCAAGAATAGAACTCGATGTGAGAGAATTTCATAGACAGGTTTTATGCCCATCACTAAGGGACTAATGGTCAGATCTGACATTTCAAGTGAACCACTCAAAGATTGTTTTGCATTATTGCCTCAACTGTAAATACAATAAATCTATCATTTTCTTAAAGTTTCATGAATTGAAGTTACTTTGTTTATGTAACGGCTCTATACTTTGTAGTCTTCAAGTTGACTATAAGAACTGAATTGGACTAACTTGACTCACCTACAGTAGATATCTCCTACATTGCCCTGGTACCTAATTCTACCAAACATTCTCCATTACAATAGCTGTGAGTCTGTTACTAGTCAACTGGTTGGTTGGGAATTGGTTATTGCATTTGGGAGAGTCACTCTTGCCCTGGACTGGTAATCTGGCACACAGGCAATTATCCAGTGGGCCGATGCTTCTCAGGGCACCAGCAAAACACCTGTGTACGTGTGTGCGTGTGTGCGTGTGCACGTGTGTACGTGTGTACGTGTGTGCGTGTGTGCGTGCGTGCGTGCGTGTGTGCGTGTGTGCGTGCGTGCGAGAGACGCAAGTGCACTGCTGAACAGTTCTCTGGCAGGACCAGCCACACTTGCCACATGCGCAGGGGTGCACATAACTGGTACGCAGGTGCGCATGCGCACCAAAAAATAGCAATGCGTACTGCCACCTTGGTCACTACAGCGCACTTGCGTACTGACTATCCCTCCTGAAAGATAAGAGAAAGAAAAAGAGACTGTTGATGTTGGTGAATGGTCAAACGTGTCCAAAAAGAAACAGACAACAGTAGCCTAATCAGTTTCTTTGGAGTTTCGCCAACAACAAAGAAAATTGAGTGAGATTGAAAAAAAAAAACTTTCCGAGAAGTGGCTTCAAGTGCCGTGGCTTTAGGCTAATGATGAGCGGGACAGAAATGTAGTGCCAGTCCCTTGAAATGCGGAATCGTTCCGTATGTGACAGTGGAATCATGCGTTCCGTGTTGAACAGGTAAGGGACGCGATGTGTCCCGTTTTCTCATGAATGCCTAAAAATAGACATGTCACTCATCAACTGTAGCCTAAATCTAACGACAGTCTGCGCGAGTGCGACCGAGTTGAGCTCCTGAGGCTCTCTCCTCCCTCCATCATTATGGAATTGTGCCGTCTGTTTCTGTTAACTCCGGAAAATGGACGCGCACCCCCGTCATTCTCATTGGCAACTCCGACGCATAGAAGTTATCTGAAAAAGCATGCATGCATGCGCGTGGCTTCTTAAATGCAAACAATTCCCGGCCAGCTCCACTTCTTACTTTCGTCAGCTTCCTCCCACCATATGGGACCACCATAACGGACACCGCTTACAAGTTTATTCCCCGTCTGTGCGTCAGTTACCAGGCATGACGGCGAAATCGGCAAAAACAGATGAAATTCAGACAATAATCACTTAACTTGAAGATGACATGTTGACCATTTGTAGGCTAATTAAGATTTAAAGAATACCAAACTAACACATTTTTTGATTAGGCTACCTTGCACCAGTTGCATTAGCCTTCAAACAACATGTGTCAACATTCGTGGTGATCATGTTTTATCCTCCGAAACTGCGGACAGTGGACTTTTTTTTTTTTTTTTTTTTTTTTTTTTTTAAACCGCGGATGAGGTGCGTACCAAAACATATTTGCTGGTGCGCATATGAGTAACGCCCTAAAAAAGTTATGTGCACCCCTGCACATGCCACCTCTTCCCACGGGAGGGCAGCATTATTCCAACAACTTATTATCCCCAAGTTCTAGAAAATACACACATACATTCAAATCACAATTAAAGACGGAGGTGTCAAAAATAAAAATAAAATTAAAAAAAGAAACACAGTTTCACCTCTGAACAGCCTTATTATTTCTTCCTGTCATAAATACATTTCCCATTGCTAATAAACAGGTTTGTCTTTGTGGCAATTAGCAGTAACATGAAAACCTGAATGGAAAAACAGAAGAAAAACATTTGCTTGTTCAGAAATTATTTGTAGAATAAACTATTTTTAACTAGGCCTACAGTTTTATGACAGATTCCACTGATTGCACCCAAGGTGATGTCAAAAACGTTAAGACTCCAACGCTTCTCATACTGACTGACTATATGCCAGGGCCATTCTCATAGGAAGCCCTTTTGCATCTCAATCTGGGTCAGCACAAATATATGTACAGTGAGGAGAATAAGTATTTGATCCCTTGCTGATTTTGTTGGTTTGACCACTTATAAAGACATGAGCATTCTATAATATTAATGATAAAATGTATTCTAATATAGAGAGACAGAATATCAAAAAGAAAATCCAATGACTTTGAAGAATATATTTTAACTGATTTGTATTCCATTGAGGAAAATAAGTATTTGACCCCTCTAGTCAAAGAAGACAAAATGACTTGGTGGCAAAGCCCTTGTTTTCTCATACAGAGGTCAGATGTTTCTTTCAATTAATGACAATGTTTGTGGATATATTAGAAAGGATTTTTGTCCGCTTTTCTTTGCAGATCATCTCTAAATCACTTAAGTTGTATGACTGTAGCTTGCCAAATGGGAGCTTCTGTTCCCTTCACAGGATTAGTGTAGGGTTAATGTTTGCAAACTGTCTAGGCCACTTCATGACCTTAATATGCTTCTGCTTGAGCTACTCCTTCGTTGCTTGGGCTGTATGTTATGGATTATCATCATATTGGGAGGCCAATCCATGACCCACCTTCAGTCTAGTGGTGGTGGGAAAGAGGTTGGCATGCAGCATTGTACGTTTACATGTCTCCTTCCATCCATTTCTTGACGATGTGAAGTTGTCCTGTGTCTTGGCCAGACAAACAACCTCAAAACATAATGTTACCTCTTTCATTGATGATGTTGGAGAAGGTGTTGTTCTTGGGATCATAGGCAGCATTTATCTTCCTCCAAACACATCGAGTTGTGTTAATGCCAAACAGTTTGATTTTGGTGTCATCTGATTCCAGCACCTCCCAATCATATCCTAATCCAGTTTGATGTTCATTGGCAAACCTCAGATGAGCCTGAACAGGTTTAATCTGAAGCCGGGGTACCATACATGCACTGCAAGATTTTAATCCGCTGTGGTATCAAGTGTTTCCAATAGTTTTCTTAGTGATTGAGGTCCCAGCTGCCTTGAGATCATTTCCTAGCTCCTCCCATACAGTTTTAAGGTGCTTTATCTCCTTTTTTCTGGTTATTAAATTCCCACAAGGTCAAATCTTGTATGGAACCAGAGACAGGCCTAAGATTGATGATTGATTATCATTTTGTATGTCCTAAAATTGGGAAGAAATTCACCAACAGTTTGCTCTTTAATATCCAGGAGCCCATTTCAGCCTTGTTGAGTTCTAAAATCTTGTCCCTGACATCCTTTGACAGCTTTTTGGTCTGTCCCATGTTGGCAAGTTTAGTTCGATTGATTGACTGATTCTATGGACTGATTCTGCAGATTCAATGTGTCTTTTGTGCAGGTTACTATTAACAGGTGTGTTCAATTCAGATAACAAGTTGATTGGAAGTGCCATTTGATCTGCGGGATCAGAACTCTTAATGGTTGGCAGGGGATCAAATACTTATTTCCCTCAATTAAATATAAATCAATTATTATCTTTAGAGTTAATTTCTGGATTTTCTTTTTGATATTCTGTCTCTCCATATTAGAATACATATTATCATTAACATTAAAGACTGATCATGTCTTTATTAGTGGGCAAACCAACAAAATCAGCAAGGGATCAAATACTTATTCTCCTCACTGTACATCCCAACCACTTGCCATACATAGAATAAACAATAATATATTTTTTTATGTCATAGGACAAGGCTATCGTGGAATTAATTTTGAAATTGGTTCATGAGATTATTATGTGATTTGTGTGATAATTTTTTTTTTTTTCTTGAAAATTAACAGTTTTTCATGACAGGGTTGTGGACTAGAAGGTGTAAAATCAAAGCATTAGCACTGGGAGAGTACAACTAGTCCTGTGTCACGGAAATAAGAGTTTGTTTAAGACACTAGATTAAAGGACGGATTAAACTCGTCGAAAAAACAAGGCTTTCAGCAAGTTGTGAGTAAACATTTCAGATTTCCTGGGCAACATAATTTCCTGGTAGTCAGTGCAATGTGTAGTGCAATACTAGACATAGACATCGTTTCAATTAACTTGATCAGGTACATCAGGGGTGTCAAACTCAAACTGATCTAGGGCCAAAATCTAGAACAATGTTGTGGGCCAAACTGAATATTGATATTTAAAAAAAATTGTGCACACATGCCTGCTGTGTTGATTTTCATTTACTTACAGCATGATTATTTGGCACCTTGATCAGTTTTGCTGTCCATCTGAGTTCCACACTGTGAGCCGTGTGTGAATATCCAGGAGCAAACAACAATCCAACTGACCTCTTCAGTGTCCTGCTGCTAAATGAGTGAATGTATTCTCATGTAAGGTTTTAGAATTGTCTCCATGGACACATCATACAGTTCTAATGACCTCCTAGTATGTGACAGACAAGTGACCACAGTGGATTCCAGTGGCTGCCTAACATGCATCTGTTCAAGAGTCCTTTGCGGAGTCTATATTGCTGTACAAAGGCAAAGTGCAGTGACTACATATTTTTGTCAAACTGGACAATATCCAACCTGATACAGATGCTTTTAAGTCAGTTATGTCAGTTTCAATGTTGCCATTTTCCACTTGGAAGTCAGGTGTTGTAAATTATTGGCCTATCACCTTGTTACAGCTATCAGGAACTTACACAGAGGCAATGTGCAGTAACTACACTGCCCTACAAAGGCAAAATACAGTAACTAAAGGTGTAAATGCTGGGCTTGTTTTTGCCTTCATGTTTGGATGGTTCTTCTGACTCTCCATATATATAATATACCAGTCCATCATTAAGGCTGTGCAAGTAAGTGCTATTGTTGTGTGACAGCCATCAGAAAAGTCAGTCTTGTGTCCTCATGTTGAAGTTGAGTTAAAAAATTTATGCTTACCTAGATGAAAATGCTGTGTTGATTTTCATTTACTTACAGCATGATGATTATTTGGCACCTTGATCAGTTTTGCTGTCCATCTGAGTTCCACACTGTGAGCCGTGTGTGAATATCCAGGAGCAAACAACGATCCAACTGACCTCTTCAGTGTCCTGCTGCTAAATAACTATCTGTATACTCAGGTGGGGTTTTAGAATCATCTCCATGGACACCTCATACAGCGCTAATGACATCATAGTATGTGACAGACAAGTGACCTCATTGGAATGCAGTGGCAGCTTAACATGCATCTGTTCAAAAGACTATCACCCTAAGGTGAATCTGGCTTGAATCCTTTGCGAAGCCTATACTGCAAAGTACATGCAAAGACAAAACGCAGTGACGTATTTTGACAAACTGGACAATATCCAACCTAATACCAATGCTTTGAAGGCATATGATTTCTGTCAGTACAGTAGGTCTACAAACGTTTGTACATAGAAATGTGCCTGTCAGTAGATGTGTAGTTTGATCAGCAGAATTTGATCAGAAAGGCAGTGGAAATTAGGTCAATAAAAATACAGTCTTACAGTCTACAGTCCGTTGAGCGTGCCACTGCAGAAACGATGATGATCCATAACATACATTGTCAGTCTTACCTACTTTGAGTGCCACTGAAACACAGACTGGTGAGAGAGTGGTTACACTGACATATTCTCATGAAAGCTAGAGCTCTTTTGGTTCTTTGCATACCCTTTCATAACTTTTGAATATTGAATAGAAAAGAATACATTGGAAAGCCCCTACTGTCATTATGCAGAGTAAAATAATATGTCATCCAAATGTGGATGCAGCGCATTATGCAAACTCTGCTTAATATCTTGCAGGTACTCATGTTCAGCTCACTAGGGTGGTGCTGATCTCGCCACCTCAGAGTTCCTAATAAATGAGTGAGTTTATATGCAGTTCAGTATCCCGAATATGATCGGGATATTAAGTATCTGTATGTAATTGCCCTCTACATGTGCCATTACAAATAATACATCATGTTTGTCTATAGAAAACCAACAACCAACCTACAAAAAACAACCTCCAAAACCAATGAAAAGAGACTGTTCTGTTGGATAGTAGGCTAGTATACACAGATACACTCTAACCCCTATGCTCTGTGTACATATGGTCTGTCTAATGGGTCTGCTGTACTCTGATGGGGGGACTTTTTATTTGTAATCAAAGGTTGAAACAGGTGATCACATACACATACATATGGCAAAAGTGGGACATACTGGTGTGTGTGTACGTGCGCGTGTGTTATCCTTTGTCTGTGTGTACATGCTGTCATCTTTTTCCAGTTTCTCACCCTCTCATAAGATGCACTGCAACTTCTCCACTATGTTCACATGACTGCCCATTTATGGTACTAGGGTGCCCTGTGACTCCTCCACCAATGTTCTTGATGAGACTGCCGTCCTCAGATGGCAAAGTGAAGTGTTCGCACAGTTCACACACTTTATTCAGTCATGGGCAGGAGATACTGTATTTCCTCCATGCTTTACAGCAGGGGTGTCGTACTGTGGGGTCAAGTGTGAATGAGACACCAGGGCCCCATGTACAGTATATAGGGGGCCCACACACAGTCCGATTCATGTAGAGTTATGGCTGGGGGGTCCATTGGAGCTGATTGTACACAGGGCCCACAATTTGCTTCACAGACTGCTGTTCATGTGAACTGCATCTCCTGTGCCATGTACTGCGGACTGCTCCCCCTGCTGCTGTGGAGGTCTGCAACAGCCGATTCTTCCTCTCCTGACCAGGAGCTCCAGCAGAGGGTAGGTGAGCAGGGAGAGGCCCAGGGCGGACAGCAGCAGGTAGGTCTTGGTGGAGAGGCACAGGTGCGAGCTGTAGCCAAAGGCCAGCAGGAAGCCCGCTGACTCCCATAGCCGGATGTTGGCGAATGCTGCCTCCTTGTGGTCGGGGAAGAGAACTCCATACGTAGCTGCAAGAAATGAGATGCTTGAATAGTTATATACGTATGTATACTAGTGAGAGTCAATTTGTTACACGCCATTTCTACCTGTAGGTGGTGCCTTGGGTGGGTGCGTGAGTGTTAGTTTCAAGCCCTGGAGCCCTGGTATATGTATGTGTATGTATTGTATAAATTATGTGCAGCTGTAGCATATGCACGTATCGTGTTTGTACATGGGCCTATCATAGTAGGCTAATATATTCATATGCATATATATGTGACTCATCATTGATCTGTGTCTGCATGAGCATATGTTATTACAATCATAGTATACATGTATGTATATGTCATAATAGCATACTGTAATGTGTACTGTGGTTAGGTCATAGTTTGTGTTTCTGCCTCAGGGTTGATCTGTGTATGTGTATTATGATAGTGTTAGAATGGGAATAGCATATATACATGTGTAGTAGTATTATAGTAGTTTATTGTATGGTGAGTTTTTCTGTCTCACCATTGATCTGTGTCTGCAAAATGCCGTCCGCCATCCCCCAGAGCCCTGCTACCAGGAAGAACACGGCAAAGTGGTCGGGGTGCGGACGCCAGAACAGCAGTCCCATGATGCAACAGAAGTTGGTCAGAGCAGCTGGTAAACACACGCAACCGGACACACACATACACAATTTCCTTTGCCTTGTCATCCAACCTATATTTTTTAAACAGCCAAACAGCCAACCAGGGCAATCCGTGAGATGCAGTACAGGCCGAAGAGGGCCATTTTGATAATGAATGGAGCCCCATATACCCAGATTGAAAAGGGTGAACTGTGAAGTGGTATGTGGCTACTGTATGTCTCTAATGTTAAAAACAAGTAGTCCCCTTACCTAGGCCAAACAGGGCATTCTGCCTGTAAATTTAGCATACTGACCAAAGGTCAAAACTATAAATCTGGCATCTTACCCAGGCTGAACAGGGCTATTCTGCCCGTGAGTGGCACAATCCTACCCTGGCCAAAGAGGCCAGTCCACCTGTAAATTTAGCATTTTACCCAGGCCAAACATGACCATTTTACCTTTTAAATCTTATCAGTCCAAATAGGGCCATTTTGCCGATACATTTAATATCTTATACAGGCCAAATAGGGACATTCTGCCTGTGAGTGGTGCTACATTACCCATTTCATATGGCTATTCTGTCCATACATTTAGTACATACATTTAGTAGCCTATCTTACTACCCAGAACAAACAGGATTGTTCTGTCTGTAAACTTAACATCTTACACAGGTTAAGCAGGCTATTCTGCCTGTAAATTAATCTTACCCAGGCCAAACATGACCATTCTGCCTGTGAGTGGTGCTATCTTCCCGCAGAGGAATGAGGAGACAGAGTTGCATGCTCCAAAGCAGATCATACTGAACCCAATGACGTGGATACCCAGAGCACAGGTGACGTAGTTCTATAGAGAGAACACAGAATATGGAGCACAGATGACATAGTTCTATAGAGAGAATGCAGAACATGGAGCACAGGTGACATAGTTCTATAGAGAGAACACAGAACATGGAGCACAGGTGACGTAGTTCTATTGAGAGAACACAGAACATGGAGCACAGGTGACATAGTTCTATAGAGAGAACACAGAACATGGAGCACAGGTGACGTAGTTCTATTGAGAGAACACAGAATATGGAGCACAGGTGACGTAGTTCTATAGAGAGAACACAGAATATGGAGCACAGATGACATAGTTCTATAGAGAGAATGCAGAACATGGATAGAGATTGTGCACAGATGACATAGTTCTGCAGGACGGACCTGAATATATCAGACGCCATATGTTTGATTCATAAATGAAGCAACGGCCGGGGGCGGGACATGAGAAAAATCAGATCAATCGCAGATGCTTCAAAACCGTTGAACAGAGTTCTATAGAAGGCCGCTGTCCATATATTATCTAGGTCAGTGTTCTACAGAGAAATCCAACTACTTGCATAGAACAGCGGTATAAAACATGGCCACAGAGGCCGTAGTTCTGCATAAGACACAGTTTTCCATTAGCAAACTGAGCATGGGACATTGGTTCCTCCTCCTGTACTCCTCTCCTCACTTTGGTAAACTCAGCCCAGAGAAAGCTCTGCTCCAAGCCGCTGTAGATCGTCATGGGAACGAGCAGCTGCAGCTTGCGGTCGCTCAGCAGTCGCACGGTTGCCATGGCAGTGCTACACAGCGACTGGCCACTCCCACGGAACTCCTTAGCCACGTCCCCATCAATATTATCCAGGAAAATGGCCACTGACGCCATAGCAACCAGACCCATACCTGCAGAGAGGACATTAAGATGTGTTACTTTATAACGTTACTACGATAGCGATATATGTGAAGAGGACATTGTAACATTATGTAACGGAGGCTAACTAGCAGAGTGTGGCGTGGAGCATTAGTAAACCTCCTTCCCGAAGCCTATCGGTAGCGCTTAACTATCGGACTGGTCCTTTAGCTCAGCTGTATTGTGCTGTGCCTCCCATGACCGAACTGATTTGTTGACTAGGAGGTGGCGAGTTCGAAACCCGAGGGGTGGACTGCGCAGGAACACCTCAGTTACACTTACCAGAAGCATAACATACCTGTGGAGAGGAGTTTCATTAACAGGAGTTACATTAAAACGTTACTATTGCAGAGCAGTAGGCCTACTTGTGAAGACGAGATATGCTATGCTATATTACTGTAGTAGACTCATAGTCATAGGTATCTTTGAAGAGGAGCTCATGAAGTAACTTACTGAAACACACCCATACTTGTGTGGATAACCTACTTCTTTAATGCTATAGTAGCATACCGGTACCCATAAACAGCAGTGCGTGCGTGCGTGCGTGCGTGCGTGCGTGCGTGCGTGCGTGCGTGCGTGCGTGTGTGTGTGTGAGTGCCTGCGGGCCCACCGATGTAGCAGCCCATGAGTGTGTAGACCAGTTTCTGCTCTGGCCGAGTGGCGTTCCCTGATTGGATTAACTCATCAGCACACAGACCGACCCCACAATACTGCAACGCCTCCTCTGAGATGTCAGCTGATAGAGAGATCACACACACACACACACACACACACACACACACACACACACACACACACACACACACACACACACACACACACACACACACTGAGTCTGAAAAGCTAAAGTAAGAAACAAAGACCATGACATCAGGGTGTGCTACCTTTGTAATCACTCATGAGTCACTCAGTGTGTTTGTATGTGTGTGTGTTGGTGCACTTAATTTCTTGTATGTATGATGTTAAATTGCTATATTTGTGTGTGTGTGTGTGTGTGTGTGTGTGTGTGTGTGTGTGTGTGTGTGTGTGTGTGTGTGTGTGTGTGTGTATGCGTGTGCATGCATGCGTACATGTGTGTGTTTGTGCATGTGTGTGTGGTGTGTCAGTGCCATCATTACGTACCTACGTGTGTGTCCTGGCTGAAGATGAGTGAAGAGAGCAGGTTCCCCCATATGGCGGAGGACTGGAACATGGCAAAGAAGATTCCAAAGTACTGACTGAGGAGATCCTGAGCCTGCTGGCTTAGCTTTCCCACTCTGTCCTCCCTGGCCTCCCTTAGGTTACCCCCTCTGCCCTCCTCTCTGCCATCCCTTTCCTTAGCTAGCTGGCTTAGGTTGCCCCCTCTGCCCTCCTCTCTAGCCTCCTCTCTGTCCTCCCTGCTACCCTCTCCGTCTATGCAGCTATGGCCTCCGTCTCTGCTGATGTCGTTGGTCCCATCTCCAGTTTCCCTGCTGTCTTTGCTATTGTAGCCCCGGCCTCTGAACTCCCTTCTGCCCTCCCTGTCTATGGTTTCTCCATTGGCCTCTCCGCCTGTGCCATTATTGCTGCCATTTCTGGCCTCCCTGCTCTCTCTGATATTGTTGCACCTGTCTGTGGTGGTCTCCTTGCCCCCCACTGTGTCTGTGGTCTCCCCGCTGACATGTCCGTCTCCGCAGCCCGCTCTGTCTGTGGCCTCCTTTCTCTGCCTGCCTAGGTCCTGTCTATGTCCCTCTGTGTTGGCGTCCTTCCTGCGTCCCTCACTGTCTGTGCCCTCTGTAGTGTCCTCTGTATTCTCTCTGTGTCCCTTTGCATCTGTGGCCTCCTTGTGTCCCTCTCCGGCTCCCTCTTCCTCCTGGGCCTGCCGCTGGGCGCTCAGGGTGAGGTAGGTGCACTTAGCTGACCACAAGGGGCCGCCAGCGAGGCCCAGCACTGCAGAGGTGGGAATCAGGCTCTCCCTATGGGGAGAGAAGGACAGAGCTGAGAACCACAGGGTGCATTCCAATACGGATACTCCAGTCCCTGGTCTGTGATTGTGGCCTCGTGTTTTGCTGACGCTCTGCCTCCGTGGAGAAAACAATAGATTCCCCGCTGTCAGCCTAGCCACAGCAACTTTTGGGGGACTTTTCTTCATTCATTTTTCCATCCCGTTTGCAAATGAGAAAATGTCATTAGAATTGAGCTTTTACAAGATATTGAAAAAAAAATTGTTGTCAATGATGTCATCACGAATCTAGCTGTGGGAGGAATAGCAGTGTGTCATAATGAGACACTGAGAATCAATGGGTGCAAGTCAACCTAGGTTCTTCCGTCTTTTCCGGCTGATTGTGGTCTCCTGCGTCTGTGTTGTCTAGCCTCCATGAAGTAGATCGCGATTGCAAATGAGAAAATTTCAATTGAGCTTTTGCAAGATACTGATCATCAATCGCCGTGCATTGCGTCTCGATGCCACAAGCGCCAGGGAAGGATGGAAGGAACTCGTCTGACTTGCACCCTAACCTACCTAGAGGGCAGGGATGTCAAAACAAATCAATTGGGAGACAGAGGAGGAGAGGTTGAATTGACTGCCTCTCACTAAGGAAAGTGACAGAAGAGATGAGTGCCTTGCTAAGAAACGTGGCAGAGGAGTGTTTTCCTATGTGACAGAATAACAGACTTGGGACAGAATAACAGAAGTGAAGGTCAGAGTACAGCAGACGTGCATATTGGCAAAAAAAAACCATGTAGGCCTAGTTATCTCGGAACAAACTGGATTTGTCATTAACTTCTTACTGGGTTACCCAAGTTGACCCAGAGAGAGAGAGAGAGAGAGAGAGAGATGTTTTGATGTTGGTGCATTTGTGTGTGTGTGTGCGCGCGCTTGCATGTGTACCAGCCTGAGTAGAGGTTTCCAAAGGAGTAGGTGAGGTAGCAGGCCATGGAGGCCACGATGGTCCACTTGCAGCCCAGTGTCTTGATGAGCAGCGGAGGAAGCAAGATGGCCGACAAGAGGAGGGATCCGTAGATCACACTTAGAGACGCCACGCCCAGCCCCTGCTCAGCATTCAGACTGCTCTAACAACAACAACACACACACACACACACACACACACACACACACACACACACACACACACACACACACACACACACACACAGACAGGCACACAGACACAGACACACACACACACAGATAGGCACACACACACACACACACACACACACACACACACACACACACACACACACACACACACACACACACACACACACACACACACACACACAGACAGGCACACAGACACAGACACACACACACACACACACGCAGACAGGCACACACACACACACACACACACACACACACACACACACACACACACAGCCAGGCACACAGACACACACACAGTAACACCCACACACATGCACTACTCACATTTCCTCACCTAAGTATACTTAGCATTGCAGAGGTTTTGTTAACACACTGACTAACTGGGTCTGACTAACCCACTCTTGACAAACGTAATGTTTGAGAGAGAGAGATGGAGAGTAGGTCAAACTCTGTATTATATGTCTATGGTTGGAAATATTTTCTTGTCTGACAAATCATTCACTACAACACCCACAAAGACACTTCAAACTAATAGATACTGTACATGCATGGAGAAGCTCTTATGCTGTCTACAGGTAGCCGGATATTTTTAAATGTGGATTCCCCCCCTTTGTTTATTGTAGGTGTAAAGGCAACATGTGGATAAAAATAAAAACTCCATTGTAACAGGTGTGTTTTAGACCCTTAAATTGGATATTTTTAAAGCCGGATTTTTGATATATGGATATTAAAACTGTTTATGTGGAAACGGAAGGCCAAGATCAATCCGTTTTCAAAACTATCTGATCCTGCTACGTGGAAATAGTACCTTAAATAGCAAGTTTAAGGTTTATCAAAATGCATCCTTAATCTCTAGTCTATGGCTGTGTTTTTAAGACCTAAAACTAACTGGCCATTACTTCGGTGGCAGTAAACATAATACCAAAAACTCAATGCTAAATATTGTAACAATATACTGTTCATAATAGCGTTACAATAATTTAATTGTTTAATATAAAAGGTCTACAAATGGTATTCAGGAGAGTTGTGTAATAATGCTGTTTGTGTGTGTGTGTGTGTGTGTGTGTGTGTGTGTGTGTGTGTGTGTGTGTGTGTGTGTGTGTGTGTGTGTGTGTGTGTGTGTGTGTGTGTGTGGTTACCTGCAGGCTCTGTAGTCCCCCGTATGCTGTAAAGAGACAAACGAATCCAAACGACACCACCAGAACATTCTTCATATTCCTCCCAATCATCTTACAATGCAGTGTGGAGATCAAACTCTACAGCTTCCAATCATTGAGTGGAGATCAAACTCTGAGGTGTCTCTCAAACCGTCATTCTCTCTCTCTCTCTCTCTCTCTCTCTCTCTCTCTCTCTCTCTCTCTCTCTCTCTCTCTCTCTCTCTCTCTCACCACACCTGCACCAGGCATTCTCTCCGCCTGTTTCACTGAGCAAA
Source organism: Engraulis encrasicolus (assembly GCF_034702125.1). Taxonomy (NCBI): domain Eukaryota; kingdom Metazoa; phylum Chordata; class Actinopteri; order Clupeiformes; family Engraulidae; genus Engraulis; species Engraulis encrasicolus. The sequence goes on from NC_085878.1 coordinate 49,024,003, forward strand.
ATTAAATTCCTTCAAGCTGTCCATGGCGTAAAAAAGTGTGTGTGTGTGTGTGTGTGTGCGTGTGTGTGTGCGTGTGTGTGTGTGTGTGTGTGTGTGTGTGTGTGTACGTGTGCATGTGTACGTGTGTGTGTGTCAGCATGAGTGTCCTGTAGAATGATTACAAGGCAGGTTAACTTCTGGCTCCATATTAACATGTAGGCCTCCATGATGGAAGATGACGTCTGCAGGGGGCTGTGAGGGCAGTATTAACACCACAGACAATTGAGAGGGTTTCTTCCAGAATCCATGTGACGTAAGGTTATAAGCTACAATCCTATGGCATCCATGCGCCTTCAGGAGACTAGGAGAATTAATGGAGTTCATTGGAAAGTCATGCCCATTTAGGAGAGCAGACGACCTTGAGAGGCTGGCTGCAACATGATCTCTCAGAATTCTGTGGAATAGACATGGATCTTAAGGACACAAAATCTGTCAGTTTCACAGAGTTTGTCCAAAATTCTGTGCCTCTACACACAGAATTATTTTCTGTGATGGATACATGGAAGTGCTTTCTCTATATTCCCAACGCTCTATGTTTCCATAGTCTTGTGTTTTCTCAGAATTTTTCTTTTCTTTTTTTTTTTTTTTTCTCAAAAAATAAAAATCTTACTGACAGCTTAGGGTTAGGGATTGTGTTGGTCTGGACACCACTAGTATTCTTTTGTTTATTTCATGAATTTGATAGGCTATCAACCACCTGGAAAAAGTATTTATTAAAAACATCTCTTTACTGACAGGTTAAGGATAGGGATTGTTTTGGTCAAGATACAACTTACATTTCTCTGGCATTCCTTTATTGAGTATTACAATTTGGTATCTATTTTCTAATGATAGACTTAAAGGTGAACTGATCTTTTCATGAGAGTTTACTAAGTAATAAACTAATATTTTCTAGTATGGCCCAAGTACAGTCATTTTTGCAGCTAAAAATGTCTATTTCTGGAAATTCAAAATGGCGGACCATGGAGAAGATCCCCCTTTCATGATTTTCATCATAATGAATACTTAGAATTTGATGGTGGTGGTAAATATTCATGAAAAAGGTAACAATAGTGAATGGGTAGCATTACTTTTTAGAAATAAACAACTAAAACTCTTACACAATGCACCTTTAAGGGGGGCTGTCCAAGCGTGAATGCTGAGTGCTGAATGTTTCTGATATTTGGCAATTGAGTGTAGTAATGGATGCATTCATATCGGCCTACATGACATTGCCAAATATCACCTATAAGTTGATCTCAAGGGGAGCTGTCCACATATGTGGTGCTGAAATCCACGATGGATGATCCAATTGAAGCACGCTACCCACGTGAATTATCTTCTTCTACTTGGAGCTTAATGAGTGGATAAGCTTAGTGCAAAAAAGCAAACATGCTTCAATCGGAGAATCCACAACTGATTTCAGCACCACATATGTGGATAGCTCCCCTTGAGAGCAACTTTTAAAGGTGCACCGTGTAATATTTTTAGTAGGCCTAGTTTATATTTTATGCGGTCCATTTAATTTTATTTATTTTTTTTAAATATGAATACCACCAAATACTAACTATTGATTATGACAGGGAAAATTGCACTTTTCATACATGAAAAGGGGATCTTCTCCATTCTCCACCATTTTGAACTTCCAGAAATAGACATTTTTAGCTCCAAAACTAACAGTACTTTGATCATACTGGTAAATATTAGTTCATTATTTAGTGAATATTCATGAGAAGATCAAATTTGGCAGCAGACAGCACAGTTTCAATGAACAGCATAGTTGCAATACCTACTCTGGCCACCATCTTACACAGTGTAAACCTTTAAGTCATCTTTGGCACTGTGCACACAATGTCACGTAGGCCGATATGAGAGCATCCATGTCGGTATGCTGTAGCTACTTTTTATGTAGGCTATGTTTTTAAATTATGTACAACGCGTTTTGATTGGTAAATGTGACCGCAGCCATCGTAAAGCTATGAGCCTATGACTAATAAATGAGGAGCACACATTAAGTGGTAGATTAAATTGGCAATTTTATTGTTAGTGGTATAAAAATAGGCCCTTGTCTCCCTCTTTACTTCCAGAAGGCAAAGACAGGTCCGGATCCAGGAATTGGCCCCACATGTTCAGTTGACTGCAGGAGAGAGAGAGAGAGAGAGAGAGAGAGAGAGAGAGAGAGAGAGAGAGAGAGAGAGAGAGAGAGAGAGAGAGAGAGAGAGAGATGAGGATTTGCTTGTGTGTTCTCTCTCAGACATCTGCCAGATAATATCTGGCGTTAATATACCTACAGTAAGTATGGCTTCATAACATTGGTCAGCTGTTTTTTGTTTGTGGGTTTGGAGAAAGTGTGGTACTCTCGTGAAAATAAATAATAATTTATGTAATAATAATAATAATTCCTTGTGCTTACCTGGTGCCTCTCTGGTGATGGCATCCATCTCCCGCCGCACCCAGGCCCTTCTCTCCTGGACCTGGGAGTCCATGTCCTGCAGCACCTGATGGAACTGCTGCAGCCTCCAGCGGTTACAGGCTCGTGTGTGCCACACGCCATCTCCCATGCTGCCCTCTGAGCCACAGACCTTCTCCTGGGTGACGGGGCAAGGCTCCTGCTCGTCCCTGTTCCTCCTCCTCCTCCAGCAGCAATTCCTCAGGCTCCTCAACCATTTCCTGGAGCGCCTTAGCCAGTCACGTAGACGCTGCAGCCAGCCCTGCTGCTCTGTGGAGGGTGGCTCCTCATAATGCAAGGTGGTCTGCTGTGCTTGGAGACTGGACGCCATGCCCAGGAACTCCAAGTGTCGGTGGAGCTGCTCATGCAGGCTGTCCCCATGCTGCTCCAGGGCTTGTAGGACTTTTGGGCATGGGCCTGCCTCAGAGTGGCCAGGAGAGCCCAAATTAGCTGCCACGGAGGTCTGCTGGAGGGGTGGGACTGTGGAGTCCATCCCCACACTGGAGCCCTGATGCTGGAGTGGAAGGTCAGAGCTGTGGACAGTGGAAGCCTCCATGTCCTTGAATGCAGCGTCAGTGATGCCCATGACTGCAGACCCACAGCTGTCCGGCATGTCACTGGAGCACAGCATGGAGGCCACTGAGGTCAGAGAGGGCTGTTCACTGCCACTGCCGCAGAGTGACTGATCATCACTGTTCTCATTCGTCTCCTTGCTTGGAGTCTCAACTGGTGGGACCCTGGGCACATCTGGATCACTCTCACTGGACTCCCTGCCCAGCTCCTGGATAGGAGAAGGCCCACAGCTGTCCTTGCCTTGGGTGTCCTTCAGTGTGTCACCCAGGCATGAGGTGACCTGGGGTCCTGACTTGCACTGCTGTGGCATGTCTTCCAGCTCCGGCCCATCAGGGGTGACCTAGGAAATAGCCAAAAATGTGTAATTTATCTCAATTACTTTTTGGACCTATCTTCCCATGTTTATATTGTATTCGGACCAAATCTTACCATTCTTGGGAGATGTTGATCCATCTCAGAATAGTCGCCTGTGAAAAGGAGAACCCCGGTCTGATTATGCAATCGATGAGAGAAACTTTTTGTAACTTTGAATTCGTCTGAAATCAGATTTTGTCAGTTTAAATCGAAGTAGAGATGACATCTTAACCACCATTAAATCTGTTATTTTGTGTTTAGTTCATTAAAATTAAACGGAGCACGATTAAAGAAACGCCACAAAGGCCAGAGCATACCTGAAATTCGAGGCCGCGTCGGGAAGAAAGTTGTCTCGAGAAAACAAAATAGGCCAACAGCGAGGTGAAGGTAAATTCTTATGAATATGAAGAGCGTATCGGAAATGCGTCTGTTCTCTTTCGCGGGTGAATTAAGAATGATATAACCAAACTCAACTGGAACTTTAGCCAGTTTTGAGCTTTATGACGCACCATAACAAGGTTTGTTGTTTTGACAACGAATTATTGCAAGCTATTGTGATTTAAATAATAACAAAATGTACCTGCGTCGTACGAAGAGAAATGGATAATAGTCAGGGGTGCACATCACTTTTTTAGGCCGTTACTCATATGCGCACCAGCAAATATGTTTTGGTACGCACCTCATCCGCGGTAAAAAAAACAAACAAACAAAGTCTAGGCCTACTGTCTGCAGGGTCGAAGGATAAAACACTATCACCACGAACGTTGACACATGTATAGTCCAGCCTAAACTATAGGGCCTATCGAGCGCGTATTTTTATTTTCAACCTGAAATTTTAATCACTTTTGATTTTTGACTCTGATTTTATAGGCTTATGCTAGGCCTACTGGAGAAATTAGGGTTTTGGCCGCCTTGTTACTTTGGAGCATCCTAGAAGGAACATCCTTGGCATCTTATGATTGAGGGGGTGTGTGTAGAGACGGAGTGGAGTCCAATATGCGGACTTCCCTCCTCCCTTGCTCACTTGCCTGCTTGTGATCTCATGATGATGTCACTGACAATGGAAAATGAATTCAATATCTTGCAAAAGCGCAATTGTAAACTCATTTTCTCATTTGCAAACTGGATGATGAATGAAGAATAGTCCCCCAAAAATTATTTTGGCTAGGCTGACAGCTGGGAAACTTTATTGTTTTCTCCACGGAGGAGGGGCCAGGAGGCGGGGCGAGGAGACAAGCACAAGTGGAGGAAACAAGGTCGCATATTGGGATGCACCCAGGGTGTCAGACTTCCGTTTCCTGGGAGTTCACATCAGCGAGGACCTGACCTGGGGTGTCAACACCACTGGGCTTGCTTGTGAAGAAGGCACAGCAAAGACTTTATTTCCTAAGAATACTTAGGAAAAACAACATCTGTCAGAAGCTGCTTGTGTCCTTCTACCGCTGCTCAGTGGAGAGCATATTGACATATTGTCTTTGTGTGTGGTTCCCAGGCTGCACTGTGGCACAGAGGAAAGAGCTCCAGGGGGTCATAAAGGCTGCAGAGAACATTATTGGCTGCCCTCTTCCATCTTTGGAGGGCCTACACACTAGAGACCTGCATTGGGATTGGAACCCGCTGGGTCCCGCGGGACCCAACGCAAATCTCGCGGGAGCGGGCGGTCTGGGCAAAGCTGCGGGCGGGAGTGGGCGGAGAATTCAAATACAGTGGAGTTGTGCGGGCGGCACGGGACTCGACTCACTAGTTTCACGCCGAGAGGACAGTAGCCTAGTCTACTTGCGCCTTATGTCATTTAGAATGACAGCTGCCCCACGTTGCAGAAGATGGTACGTGTTTTCAGTTGAAGTACACCATCAAATTAACTTTAGTAGCCTAAACATAGGCCTATTAGTTATTTAAGCAACAAATTTAGCATAAGTCATTTTGCAAACGACACCCTGATGCAGCCTTATTTATCTTGGCAACTAATTGCACTGTTAAAGCTGGCATTTGGTCACCGCTTTCCAGCAGAAAAGGGGGCCGATATTGAAAAAAAAAGTAGTCTATTAGCCTAGACCTGTTAGTTGTTAATTGAACCATTTATTTTACTCATATCAAAATAATGCATACAAATAATGTAAACCACTGCAGAATTAGCCTACATATTGCAAATTCATTGCAATCTTGACTACACCCTTATTATAACAGCTCGCAGTGGTCAATGCTGGATATACCCTACCCTACCCTGATGGGTCCATGTAACGCGTTGCAGTGCTTAGATCCATATTTTTAATCCATTGTAAGTAGTGCCATATGTGTTCGCCGAATTGCGTGCCTTCAGGCAGGCACTTAAATTACCACTAGCATCATATCCCGTATTGACGAAGTGCTCGTAGATATTTTGGCCTGCGTTTCAATCTGTGCTGCAAGTTCTGCGGACGCGCAAGAATTGACAATAAGGTAAACGTTTTGCCATAGAGGGCGGATGGTGGCTATGTGCGTTAAGAGGCTATTTCCATCTGCCACATTGCGATAAACCGACATATTGCAGAACAGATGACGAATTTGAGACTCAGGCCAAAATAGTCTACGAGCACTTGGTCAATATTAAATGCCTGGAGAGAAGTACCCTGTTGGAGAAACAAGTGCGCAACCAAGACGAACCACGGCTGGCCATGGTTAATAGGCTATATTTTCACTCATCTAATGACATCGAACACAATGGGTCTAAAGAAACAGTGGCACATCTTATCTAATGACCCAACTTTTGGACAATCATTTTCTAACCCCCGAGATTTGCCTATGAAAGACAGAGTAGCCTAGGCTACCCGTCTCAGCAGACACATAGCCTACTCCACCTCATAACTGGCTATGTGACCTCCACTCAGGTATTTTCCCCTACCGTAATTGTGTCAACTGCAACGCTATGAAAAGGCGAAACGTTCTTCCACCCTCGCACTGGAAACGTTTCTTCAGTGAATGGAAGGATCACACGCTGATGCCGCACGTCTTCAGTTATGTGTGTGCTAAAATGTCCCTGCGGCTGTGCTGCGTAAAACATGACAATATTAAATCATGCCCCAACTTGGGTACTGTACTGGGAAGTTTGCAGGTTGGCCTGCAGCAGAGTCAGTCGTTCTGTCAGATCTGTACGTCTCAATCTGACATGCCATCCATGTCATTTGTAGGCATATCTCTACAAAACACATCTGGCGCTACTTGAGCCAAGATGTTACAAATGACCAATTAAAAAAACCCAGTTACCTGTTTTCTGAGCTAGGCTGTCTGGAAAATTTAAGTTATGAACCCATCTTTTACATATTAATTCCAAAAATGGAGCAAAGCACCAAAGCGTTAAGGACCCGGTCGTTGCGATGATGCAAGATGTTGCCGACAGAATTTGCCACATTTTTTTAAAGCAGAATACCTGCAAAATCTGACGAATAATTGGGTTTTTTTCTGCCATGTGACAGCAAGTTTTGATTTTTGTTTGTTGGTTTGTGTTAATAAACGAATCTAATTTATCGGTTAGCAGGTCATTCAAGCAGCCCTGTTTAAATATTTAATTAGCCTACATTCGAAGAAAAATAGAAAAAGCTGCAGTTATTTCGCTTATGAAAATGAACGTATAGCCTAAACAAAACAGAAGCGCGAAGCCTATTCCAATGCACCAAGAGAGCAGCATGCGGGAGTGGGAGTGGACAACACCGCGGGACTGGGCGGGCACGGTGCGCAAGCCCTGCGGGAGCGGGCGGTAATGGTCTAATATTCAGCAGGAGCGGGCGGGAGAGAAATGAGAAAACGCCCCCAATGCAGTTCTCTACTACACAGCACCCGCTGCCTAAAAAAGGCCAAGTGCATTCTGAGAGACACATCCCACCCAGGTCACAGTCTTTTTGAATTGCTGCCATCGGGCAGGAGATTCAGGTCCATTAAGACAAGGACAAACAGACTGAAAAACAGTTTCTATGCAGCGGCCATCACAGAACTGAATTTTGCATCAAAAGCATAGTTTTTATATACATACCATTCTTTTTAGATGCGTCCCACGCATCTCTATAAGAGGCTTTGGTCATAGAGGGTGGAGTTTATCTAGAGGGTTCATAACCATGTTAGCTTCCGGGAATCGGTTGTTCCAAAAAAAAATGGCGGCTGGTGTGAAAATCGCTCAAAATCGCTGGAAATACATAGAGATGAATGGGCGACATTTACTTGATTTTCACGTAAAATACCGAGAAATATACTTCCGAATCAACGGGAATCTCTTCACTGACTGAGCTTTATACCAAATCATGTATTCTTCTGTTGTAAGGTTAGCTGTAGAATTTTAAATTAATTTTAGAGTATGGCTCCAATATACCTATTGTCAGACACTGAACCACAATGGAATAGGCATTGGAGGCTTTCTGCACTGCTGTCCAATGCTAGTACTAGGCCTAGTTATTATATCGAGTGTATTACAGTGTATTGTAAAAAAAAAAAAAGAAGTTATTGACGGATTGTGGTGAAAATTTCGGTGGGGGGGGGGGGGGGATGACAAAAGGGCAAGGGGTTTAAGTTCTTCTTCACCGCAAAAAAACAATATAGGCCTAGGCATTAATCAGGCAGTGTGTGGAAAAACAAACTGAAATAAAAAACGCATCAAAAGAACGAAGTTAACGACGCTGTGAATCTCGAGTCAGCCGATATCCTGTGCGATTTAAAGTAGGCCTAGGTAGCGTTACATTATGCCATTATGCCGACCACCAGTTCGGTTAATAGTTTAGGTTAATAACCTAATCTTAATGATAACAACTTGTAGGCCTAGGCTGCTAGGCGTGTTGTCCTGGAAGCCAATGAAGATTTAATGAAGATTTACTTAACAAATAATTAGGACCTATAGCCCTATATGGCATCCTATTTGTTTTTCAAGTCTATCCTTCCCTTGTTTTTGTGATGTCAAATTAAATGGCAATGGCAATGGCAATTTAAAAAAAAAATCCTGGATCTAGACCACCACCAGAATTAACCAACTAGCCTATAGAAATGTTAATAAATACCCTTCAGAACGTTTTGAGTTATGCTGACAGATAGACCAACGACCGTAGCCTACCCCAAGCAAAACCTCCTTCGTGGAGGAAATAAGCATTCGACGTCTTCGAAAGGGCAGAATAGATAATAAAAATGCCCCCGGGATCGTCGTTCAGGACTGTAAAAACGTTAGGCCTTTAGGTTTAATGTTCTGATTAGTTCATTTAGCCAATATCGTAATTGAAGGAAATGTATACCCTTATGCGTCACTTATTTTAAGGTCTCTGACTGTAAATATGTTGTTTATTCTGTTGTCTGGCTGTTTAGGCCTACATTCCCATACAGAATGAGTAGGCCCTAGTCTACTCTGCATCTTTGGGTTAGGTTAAACATTGAGGGCCTATAACATAATTCACAAACTTACCGGATGTATAGGTAGTCGTTTGTCTTTGCATTAAAATAGGCCTACTTCATTTCATTATACAATGGTGTTCATGATCAGCCATACATCCTTCAATGGGCCTTTTGTTTTTATAGGCTATTATATGAAATCAACAAATCAGACAACGTGAAAAAAAAAAAAGTTACAGACAGAGAGAAAAGAAAAAGAACTCAAGGAGATAGATGAGAATAAAAACAAAACAAAAAGACACAAGACGTGATAATGTTTTTTTTTATTATTCATACACAATGCTATAAATAGCCTATACATTTTAATGACCAATATGAAAACTTTAAAAAAAAAAAAACAATGGCCTAGGCCTACAACACAATCAGTAAATCAGACAAATAATAATAGTAAAAAAAAAAAAAAACACCCCCGGGGGGGGGGGGGGGGGGCATTGTGGACGATATCATTACATATATAGTTCTTTCCCGTGTGAAATGGCACAGTTGGTGGACTACAATGGTACAGTTTGTTGTTAAAGTTGATCACAGAACACAGCGTTTGTTTCACTAATTCTTTGGCCATGCCATGTGCTGGTCGCAGCGCGCGCCTCGTTTAATTTACAAGGCAACAGTGGGTCAGTGGCAAGTAGACTGTAGGCTAATGTTCAAGAGATACAATTTCTTTGGAAGTGTATAATATGGTGGACTACAGTGTATGCTTTTCGGAATAATTGCAGTCTTTCGATTTCTTCGGAGAAGGCATTGCGAGACTCTTCCATGCATAGGAAATGAATGGATGGCTGAAACAAGATGGCCGCTTTTTCACACCAATGCTAAATTGCGACACCTACAGACCGATTCCCATAAAACACGCTTATGAACTCTCTAGATAAACTCCACCCTCTATGCTTTGGTGTCCGTCCGTCCGTCCCTCCGTCCGTCCGTCCGTCCGCCCTCCCGTGATGTGTTTCCCTCCCGTGATGCGTTTCTGAATTGTGATTCCCTCCTGTGATTCCCTCTTGTGTCCACAAGGTGGCAGTCGCTCAGTTTTGGCCTGGAGCTCATGCGTGCAAACCAACCGTGCTCTTTGCCAGTGAGAAAAACATGGCGGCACTTCCTGTTGATTTTCACATGAAAGTTTTGCTTAATTTAAAGTCCCTAAGCGACTATAAATGTTGTGGCTTCCATATATTGATGTAAAAGTGCCCCACGAAGTAATGAAGCACAACAAAGTTACTCCACATTACCATTTGACCACTCGTTTTTCTATGCTAACAGGGTAGCTAATGTAGCATTGTAAATGATCCAGGGAGAAAGGGGGAAATGTTGTGATTTCAGTCCGCCTGAGGCAACGATTTTCGTGGGGAAGATGACCTGCATCTCGGTGGCATTGAACCACGCCCCCGTGCCTTATTTGGCTCGCTCAGCACGTGCGTCCTCAGTCCAATCGCAATGCTTTATTTTCCCCAGACGTTTAATCGCATTTAAGTGAAAGTGCCATGTATACACATCGCAAAATAACTCTTAATCCGATCTATTTAAATCGCATTTATTAAATCGGACTTAAAAACATCATGTACACGTAGCCAATGTCTCATTGATTAGTTTATGGAACTTACGGTTTGTCTGTTACGGTCCACGAAGACAATATCCACGTGAAAACGCAAACGCCTGCAAACCACTGTTTTGACAGAAATACAGTTCACCTGTCGCCTACTCTGTTTTCTTCCCAAAGCGGCATTTAAAAGTATTCCATGAAATCCAACATCAACGTCACTTCAAATAGGTGACAGCATCATGCTCACACATGAAATAACACTTCAGTGAGGGGGGGACATCACTGCTCTCATATTAAAGTGAAAAGAGAATTTCACATTTTAGTTTATTTAATGTAGGCCTATGCAAAATTGCAAATAGCCTATTCATTGAAATCTGTCCAGAAAGGGTTGTAATGTTTGCCTGTTTTTTATGTTTGTAATTAAAAAAAAAAAAAAATAGCCTAACAAAAATAGAGATTTTATGTTAAAAAAAAATGTGATATGGGATGGACCGATGGCCCCCCTAAGCTAAATTCGCCTTAGGTCCCCACATTGCTAAATGTAGTGTAAGGGATTATTTTGAAAAGACAGTAACATGTAATCAGCAATGCATTACAGTTTTTCAGTAAATTGCCCAACACTGTTGAAATCCTATGGTACTTTCAAATCCAGGCTTATACAGTACATGGTAGGCTTATTGATAAATTGCCTTGACAGGTTATGAGGAGGCCAAGGGGGCGTTTGGGCAAAAAAGGTTCAGAACGGGCATAGACGGACGCATCTGTTGTCCGCCTGTCGGACTTGTTATTCCATTTATTAATATTTTTATTATTCTTTTTATTTTTTTTTTTTGCTTCAACAAAGAATGCACAATTTTGTTGTGCTTGTCACAATGACAAATAAAAGATATTGTATTGAATTGTATTGTATCCTTTTATCACTGTAGGTCTAGGCCAACGCAACGACGACAGAGGGTGCCATCAGTCGGATCCATTGACAGTAATCAAATCAGAGCCGTATATAAGATCAAATCATTAATAGGCTATATCACTAGTAGGCCTAGTAGTAGGCTAAGCTTACAACGACGTCAGGGGGCGTTATCAGTTTACCTTTCACGATAGCCTACGCTAAAAACTTCATCTGGACAGGACTTTTCCCCTCGGTGGGTCAAGTGCTTCTGCAGGCAGAGATACGGTAGAGTAGAGTAGAGTAGAGTAGAGTAGAGTAGAGAAACTTTATTGATCCCCAGGGGGAAATTCAGGTGTCAAGTAGCTACATAAAAACAAACACACACACACACACACACACACACACACACACACACACACACACACACACACACACACACACACACACGCCAAGAGGTTCCAGATCTGGGCCAGCTCTGGCATCTCAGGCAGTCCAATCCCCAATAATGTCATTCTTAGTGTCCTTCTGTATACTGTTAAACAGTTGAATGGCCCAAGGGACAAAGGACCTCCTGTCTGTCCTGCAGGTGAAAGCACAGAGTCTGTGACTGAACAGACTCAGTTGGTTAGTGAAGGTGGCGTTAAGGGGGTGATGCTGATTGTCCATAATACAGTCCAGTCTGCTCAGTGTTCTGCTCTCAGCTGTTGAGGTGAGTGACTGCAGCTCCATGCCCACCACTGACCCCCGGTAGCAGTGGCTAGAATACCAAAGTTACTTGATACCAAAAAGTCATGCAACAACACAACACGATGCCTTCATTCAATTCAATTAAATTCAATTCCAATTTATTAGTGTGGTATCACCAAAGATTCTCAAGAAGATCGTCTGTGGTATCACTATATGGTCTCAGAACACTTTACAAATGGATGATTCATATAGGCTAGGCCTACATAAAAATATTGAATAAAAGATAAGATAATAGTAGGCCTAAACAAAAATTACATAAGTAAAAAAATAAATGATCAGAGTCAAAAATCAAAAGTGATAAACATTTCAGGTTGAAAATAAAAATACAATTGGCTAACTAAAATAATTCAGGACGTTCTTACACATCCATTTCTTAATCTCAGATTAGATTTCTCATTCTGCAGTATAGGAACATATCATCTGCATAACAAAGCTTACATTAAATTTGTTAATAATGTTGCCTAATGGTAACATGTAGCCTAGATGGGAAAAAACATAGGGCCAAGCACTGACACCATTCAACACCAAACAGAATTAGAATAGCCTATAGAATGGAATAACTTGTTTTATTTGTCATTGTAACAAGTACAAAGAAATTGATCACTCCTTGTTCAATGAAGCAATAAACAATTACAATAAAAGGTTAGAAAAGTAATTAAAGGTCTTACACACATGTAGTCCAATCACACACACACCCACATACCCAAATACAGTACTTCACAAACCATTGCCAGCGCCCCCCTCAGTTATTGGAGGAGAGGAGATTGAAGTGGTGACGGACTATAGACCACAAATTGTCATGGAACAGTTGTGCAGATGCGATCTATAAAAAGGGTCAACAACGTTTGTATGTCCTAAGGAAACTTAACTTTTTTAATGTTGACAACAAAATTATGATCTTATTTTTTAGCCATGATTAGCCAAGAAAGCGGACAAAGTTTGTACTGACACTACCCACCCCCTCTCAGTTAAGTTCCAAACACTTCCTTCAGGACGCAGGTACAGATACCCTAACATTAGAACAAATACAGTAAAGAACTCCTTCATCCCTACGGCAATTAACCAATTATGGACATTCATATTTGTTCTAATGCACACTTGACCTCTTTTTACTTTTTAGCAATCCCCTTGTGTTAACGGATGCATTTGACCAGTGGTCTGTATTTATTTACGTATTTATTTACATATTAACTTATATGTCTAGCTATCTATTGTGTTTCTCATTTATGTTTTCAAAAAACAATACCTACAAAATACAACTTAAAATATATCCTGACTTGCTTGCCTTTTAAAGGCGAGGACGATGGCGACGAGGACAATGACTGAGTTCCTGTGTGGTGCTTGGTGGAAAGGTCTATTTTACATTGGAGCTAAATGTTGCCACAGTGCGGATGTGTTGCATTGGTTTGCAGTCACTTTACTTTTTCTAACCCTCTGTCTTGTGAGGTCCGCTTCTTCTTTCTCTGGTGCTCATGTACACAAACGCAATCACCATCACAAAGTTTAGAAGACCCAAACCTGCCGCACAAGGTAGGAGGACATCTGTGGAGAAAAAACACAGTGTGTTAGTACAAAGCATATTAGTATACACAGTAGAAATGTAGTGGTGACAACTCTTTGTATGTTGAATTAACACTGCAAAGCCATGAGCCCTAAAGCAGTATTAAAGTCAAACCCTAAGTGTTACATCATTCAACACTCAAAGAACGGGGATGGGTAGCCTGGGAAATCCCATGCTGCTTTGCACAATTTGAAAGACAGTCCACCCTCAGCGAGGGTACCAGATCATGATCCCTGCATCTCTCCAATCAGAGAGCTTGGAGGCGTGGTAAGGCGACAACTGCGGTTTGTTTGAATAAATACAACTGACACGATTGGCTATAGCTACGTATGCCAAATGATACACATTCGTAATCCCCAACAAACAGCCGTCGTCAATCAAAACCATATAACCCCTACAGGTTTTACAGGATGCAGGTCTCCAGACCGTATCTCACTTGTGATTAGGTCTGGTGATAGGCTACCAGGCAAGGGGGTGGGGTGTATCCCACTCCAAATGATTTTTACTCTGCTGTGAGGATGTAGTACAGTAGGTAGGTAGATAGGGTACTCCAAATAGGCCTACAGTACAACATACAGCAAATACAAAGAGTTACAGCAAACAATTAAGTATGTAGGCTAAGTTGTATACACTTGTATGATGTGAAACCTACTGATGTGGGGCCCCAAACCTCAGGTATACTAGTCCTCTGTGGTGTTCGACTGCTACTGAGTGCGTCTAACCTCAGCAAGAAAATTAGGGCCATGTGGTGTTTGGTTGTTTCTGAACACGCTTAACCTCTGGTAGAAAAATAGACCTGCATTTCGCTGCTACTGTGCCCCTATTCTCAGGTAGAAAACTACAGTATGCCTGCGCATACTTCGGCTGCTACTGGGTGCCTGTAACCTCAAGTAGAAGATTCAAGATTCAAAAAGCTTTATTGTCTAATATGTTGCCATATTAGGAAATTGTCTTTTGATTGAAGGCCTCTCAAAGATGAAGAGAAAGATACTAGCCATTCCAGTTAAGTGTGCCATCACAGAAGACTGGCAGGTGTATGAAAGGAGGAAGGAAGAGATACTTAAGGGATGTGAGGGAGTGAGGGAGTGAGGGCAAGAAGGAGGAGGAGGAGCGCTGTATTTACATAAGAACGATTGCAATGTGTCCCAGGCTTCGCCCTTCTTCTCTGTGGTCTCGGTGAGAGGTGGGTGCACGGTTGTCACAGAGGGAGTGCTGGCCACAGTCTTGATATTTGCTGAAAGAAAGAAATAAAGAAAGAACGAACAAAGAGGGCCAGACAGATTAGAGGAACTTTCTATAAAATCTTTGTCTCCTGTGCAGTTTACTAGTGCACATGGACTCTCATTTCCCCTTTCTCCCCTTTGCTTTTTCAGTCTTTTTCTGTCTGCTTCAGAAGCAATTCAGTTATCTAATACCATAGACACACTTTAAAAAGACTTCTACGTCTATGACACTACGTAAAATGAGAAGTAGAGGGAAATGTGCGGGTGCTGTGACTCAGTGCCATGGGGCACACGACCACTAGAGGGCTTGCATCATGTCTGTGAGGACGTGGGTTCGAGTTCGGCCTGGCTCATTTCCCACCCTGTCTCTTTCTCTCTCTTTCCTTCCTTTCATTCTCTCTACTGTCCTATCCTCAATGAAGGTGCACAAATAGTGCAAAAATAAATGTGGAGGGAAATCTAACCGTGGCAATTAGGCAGCTGGTGCGTTTTGCTCTCGCTGTTGACGTTGTTTGAGACGGTGCATTTGAGTTCTCCAACCACATTTCTCTTCAGTCGGACCGTGCTAATGAAATCAGCATCTGCTTTATTCAGAGGCCGACCGTCCAGAGACCAGCTGTACTGAGGACTGGACCCACTGGAGGAGCATGTGACCGTGGCCTTGAGGTCATCGTCACACGAGTGTGTAACCACAGGAATGGTCACAGGAGCTGGGGAAGGAGGACAATAGGCATTAGACTGGAGCCTGTGTGTGTGTGTGTGTGTGTGTGTGTGTGTGTGTGTGTGTGTGTGTGTGTGTGTGTGTGTGTGTGTGTGTGTGTGTGTGTGTGTGTGTGTGTGTGTGTGTGGGAGAGAGAGAGAGAGAGAGAGAGAGACATGTCCCGTGCACATGCATGATCTGTACATCAAAATAATGATAACAAAATAATAATAATAATAATAATAATAATAATAATAATAATAATAACAATAATGGTAACAATAATATACTAATAATATAATATAATAATAATACAATTGAAATGAATAGTACATTGCACTTACAAAATACTTCTGACTAAATTAAAGAACACCATTAGAAAAACGATACTCACAAACATAAGTAGGCCCATTTTTGATAGTTTACCTGCAATAATCAGCTGGAAAGTACATTTCCCAGTGCTTATCCCACTTGTGGTATAGGTCTCTATGGTGTATGATCCAGAGTCACTGATCTGTGCTGAGGTGATTGTCAGAGTCCCAGTTGCAGAAACAAATCTATATCTCTCCTTGAGTCCTGAGTCAGTAAGTGTCTCATAATTTCTAACTCTGAAAATACTTGTGCTATTTTTCGAAAGCTTTAACTGATATTCGCCGGTCATCTCCGTTATTTTCAGGTGAACAGTCTGTCCCTCTCTGCCAGAGTGTTTTTCTCCACAGATGCTCTGTGTTTGAACTGTTCCTGTGAAGAAAATAGCACAGAGAGATGCAGGTATGTATTTCAAGAATTGTATATAGTCTTAAGATGGTGCGTACTTATGAAAAGACTATTTTAGTTTTATTTGCTTTTAAACTGTTTTCATCTTGTGATGTCTGCGCTCTGCCATTTCGGAAGAAATATAGTAAGAATATCTAGAAGTATTATCAGAGACAATCTAATCTTTGGTAGTATTACTTCTGTACTTAGAAGTATGGTATGTAGAAGGCTTGTGATGAAATCTCTGATGAACTTGGTAACATAGTAGTAGGCTACAACAGGATGCAAAGCTTATTTCTGAGAGCGGACGTGGGACGTCACTACCATAGTAGGCTACACTTCTACAGTAACACACAGTCTTCAGCATTACATTATGGTCATTGCATTGGTATTTGCATTGCCACAGATGGGAGCTGCGTCATGAAATGTATGGTCCAAATTCAGAATTGCCACATCTTTTTTTGATGTTGCGTGCTCATGTGGATGTATTACTATTGTTTGAGCTTATTTTAGTCTTTCTTTAACAAAAAATATCCACGGGTCATCTGTTTTCCAGAGCACTATGTGTCCAAAGCTGCTATTTGTTGTCACGGAACTTGTCAGTCAGTTCAGTTAAATCCATTGCCAAATACTGTATTTCAATCTTTTTATATAGTGTCATTGATGATGTCAATTCATTACCTAAATAACTCCTAACTATTATTCAATATTTCCTCATTGATAATAAATTCAAATTAATTAAATACTTAGAGTGATAGATGTTTGATTTTTAAAATACTTATTGACTTAAATATGTTCGTTGACCTTTCCAAGATGTATCTTCTTTTTTACAAGCAGTGTCAAATATCAACTGATGTGTAACCCTGATAATATTTACTTTTTACATTTAATAAAAGGAGTGTGTAATATTCCAGAAGATGAAACAATGTTTTGTAAGATTGTTTGACATGCCATAGCTGTTTTGAAAATAGAGTGTGCCTTCTTTGTAAGGAAATATCCTGACTATAATGACAATTGTGTTCTATTTTTAGGGGCCAAGCAGCGAAGCTGGCGAAGGTCCCTACTGTTTTAGCTGGTGTTCTTATTAGGGGCCAAGCAGCGAAGCTGGCGAAGGCCCCTACTGTTTTAGCTGGTGTTCTTATTAGGGGCCAAGCAGCGAAGCTGGCGAAGGCCCCTACTGTTTTAGCTGGTGTTCTTATTATTATTATGTCACCTCTTTCCTCTCCTTAGCAAGTCTATGGCAGCCCATAGAACCGTAGGTAGGAAAATGCTGTAAATTGGCACACACATTCGGGGCAGACTCAGCATCACCCAAAGCGATTTATAGGTCCCAAGCCCCAACACTCTAGCGCCACCAGCAGGTCAAAGTTGCAGGTACATTTCTGCTTGTAACTTTTGAACCGCTTGGCCAATTTTCATAAACTTGGTATCACTGGAATCCTTGGGCCAAGACAAATCCAACACACCCTATGACGTCATTTTCCGCCAGGATAGTTTTTCCGCCATTTTGAATTTTGTGAAATTCAATAAAAATGCTACTACTCCCACAATTTTCGACCAATTCACCCGAAACTCGGTATATAGTATCTCGGGACTGAGCTACACATGGGGTCTCAAGGAATATTGGATATCTTTTATCGTTTAGCCGTGACAGCCAATCAAAATTGTCGTAAAAGTGGCAAAACAGGAAGTGAGGTCATATCTCAGCAACCGTTTGTCAAACTAGGCTGGGATTTTGTACACACATAGTAATCCATCCCAGGACCTACCAAAACAAAAATCATATCCCCAGCTCAAACTCTGTAGCGCCACCAGCAGGTCAAAAAATTTGCTCCATTTTTGCCTGTAGCTTTTGAACCGTACTCCCAATTTTCAAAATATTGGTACACAGGTCATCCTCACACCATGTTGCATCCAGGTATGGATTTTCGTAACGATTGAAAAAACTATCAGCTCACAGCAGCCATTCAAAATTGTGGAAAGAATGGAGGGATTTTTTCTCATCTCTCTGTCTCCTCTGCTCCCCTTGCGCACGTTCACTGACACCATTTTCGGCAGGGGGTCAAGCCCCACTGCCCCAGCCCCTGCACCCCACCCCCCACCCCCTCCTCACACACACACAGACAGACAGAGGGAGAGGGAGAGGGAGAGGTAGAGGGAGAGGGAGAGGGACAGAGAGGGAAGAAGGGAGGGAGGGAGGGAGAGGGAGGGGGGAGAGGAAAGAATTTTGAACACCTCTTGTTGTTTGCCGGTGACAGCCAATCAAAATTGTCATAAAAATGGCAAAACAGGAAGTGAGGTCATATCTCAGCAACCGTTAGTCAATTTCTGTTAGGATTTTTTGCACACATTCTAGCCCATCCCATGACCTCCCACAAAAAAATCCAGACCCCAAGCTCTCTAGCGCCACCAACAGGTAACAGGAAGTGAGCTCATATCTCGGCAGCTCTTCAACGGATTCAAACTAAACTTGGTTTACGTGATCACACTCTCGTCCAAGGAATCCACACCAACATTGGCGAGATTTGGACCAAAGGGGGCGCAACCGGTAGGGCACTCGTCTATCATGCGGCTGACCCGGGTTTGATTCCCAGCCCAGGTCCTTTGCCTACCCTCCCCGTCTCTCTCCCCATTTTCCCCTCCAAGGAATGCACCCCAACATTGGCGAGATTTGGGCCAAAGGGGGCGCTGCAGTTCCTTCTGTTGCCGTGGCGACTTTGGCAAGTTTACTGCTTGGCCCCGCATTGCTGCTTGCAGCTATATTTAGGGGCCAAGCAGCGAAGCTGGCGAAGGCCCCTACTGTTTTAGCTGGTGTTCTTATTATTATGTCACCTCTTTCCTCTCCTTAGCAAGTCTATGGCAGCCCATAGAACCGTAGGTAGGAAAATGCTGTAAATTGGCACACACATTCGGGGCAGACTCAGCATCACCCACAGCGATTTATAGATCCCAAGCCCCAACACTCTAGCGCCACCAGCAGGTCAAAGTTGCAGGTACATTTCTGCTTGTAACTTTTGAACCGCTTGGCCAATTTTCATAAACTTGGTATCACTGGAATCCTTGGGCCAAGACAAATCCAACGCACCCTATGACGTCATTTTCCGCCAGGATAGTTTTTCCGCCATTTTGAATTTTGTGAAATTCAATAAAAATGCTACTACTCCCACAATTTTCGACCAATTCACCCGTAACTCGGTATATAGTATCTCGGGACTGAGCTACACATGGGGTCTCAAGGAATATTGGATATCTTTTATCGTTTAGCCGTGACAGCCAATCAAAATTGTCGTAAAAGTGGCAAAACAGGAAGTGAGGTCATATCTCAGCAACCGTTTGTCAAACTAGGCTGGGTTTTTGTAAACCCATAGTAGTCCATCCCAGGACCTACCACAACAAAAATCATATCCCCAGCTCAAACTCTGTAGCGCCACCAGCAGGTCAAAATTTTAGCTACATTTTTGCCTGTAGCTTTTGAACTGTACTCCCAATTTTCAAAATATTGGTACACAGGTCATCCTCACACCATGTTGCACCCAGGTATGGATTTTCGTAACGATTGAAAAAACTATCAGCTCACAGCAGCCATTCAAAATTGTGGAAAGAATGGAGGGATTTTTTCTCATCTCTCTGTCTCCTCTGCTCCCCTTGCGCACGTTCACTGACACCATTCTCGGCAGGGGGTCAAGCCCCACTGCCCCAGCCCCTGCACCCCACCCCCCACCCCCTCCTCACACACACACAGACAGACAGAGGGAGAGGGAGAGGGAGAGGAGGAGGAAGAGGCAGAGGGAGAGGGAGGGAGAGGGAGAGGACAGAGAGGGAAGAAGGGAGGGAGGGAGGGAGAGGGAGGGGGGAGAGGAAAGAATTTTGAACACCTCTTGTTTGTTTGCCGGTGACAGCCAATCAAATTGTCATAAAGGTGGCAAAACAGGAAGTGAGGTCATATCTCAGCAACCGTTAGTCAATTTCTGTTAGGATTTTTTGCACACATTCTAGTCCATCCCATGACCTCCCACAAAAAAAAATCCAGACCCCAAGCTCTCTAGCGCCACCAACAGGTAACAGGAAGTGAGCTCATATCTCGACAGCTCTTCAACGGATTCAAATTAAACTTGGTTTACGTGATCACACTCTCGTCCAAGGAATGCACACCAACATTGGCGAGATTTGGACCAAAGGGGGCGCTGCAGTTCCTTCTGTTGCCGTGGCGGCTCTGGCAAGTTTACTGCTTGGCCCCGCATTGCTGCTTGCAGCTATATTTATGTCACCTCTTTCCTCTCCTTAGCAAGTCTATGGCAGCCCATAGAACCGTAGGTAGGAAAATGCTGTAAATTGGCACACACATTCGGGGCAGACTCAGTATCATCCACAGCGATTTATAGGTCCCAAGCCCCAACACTATAGCGCCACCAGCAGGTCAAAGTTGCAGGTACATTTCTGCTTGTAACTTTTGAAGCGCTGGACCAATTTTCAAAAACTTGGTATCCCTGGAATCCTTGAGCCAAGACGAATCCAACACACCCTATGACGTCATTTTCCGCCTGGATAGTTTTCCCGCCATTTTGAATTTTGCGAAATTCAATGAAAATGCTACTCCTCCCACAATTTTTGACCAATTCACCCGAAACTCGGTATATAGTATCTCTGGACTGAGCTTAATATGGGGTCTACAGGAATATGCGATACCTTTAATCGTTTAGCCGTGACAGCCAATCAAAATTGTCGTAAAAGTGGTGAAACAGGAAGTGAGGTCATATCTCAGCAACCGTTTGTCAAACTAGGCTGGGATTTTGTACACACATAGTGGTCCACCCCAAGACCTACCACAAAGAAAATCAGATCCCCAGCTCAAACTCTGTAGCGCCACCAGCAGGTCAAAATTTTAGCTACATTTTTACCTGTAGCTTTTGAACCGTACTCCCAATTTTCAAAATATTGGTACACAGGTCATCTTCACACTATGCTGCACCCAGGTATGGATTTTCGTAACAATTGGAAAAACTATCAGCTCTCAGCAGCCATTCAAAATTGTGGAAAGAATGGAGTGATTTTTCTCATCTCTCTGTCCCCTTTGCCAACGGCACCTGCGCACGTTCACTGACACCATTCTCGGCAGGGGTCTCCTGGACACACCACCGAGAGCTTAGGTGTGTGCGTAGTCTGCTATTGCTCTATGTCAACCAAAGCCCCACTGCCCCAGCCCTGCACATACCCCCCTGCCCCCACCCCCAACCCAACCCACACACACAGACAGAGGGAGAGGGAGAGGGAGAGGGAGGGGGAGAGGGAGAGAGAGGGAAGGAGGGAGGGAGAGAGGGAGAGAGAGAGAGAGCGAGCATTGTTGTTCTCTTGGTTCCTCTGTCTGTCTCACACACACACACACACACACACACACACACACACACACACCACACACACACACACACACACACACACACACACACACACACACACGTTACTTCTATGTACACCAATTCCTCAGACCAGTCTCTCAAAAGGCTGGCCAACATTACATTGCAGCCTATAGGATTCTTATGTTTAGGATTTCAAGGACATATCTATTTTCAGTAGGCTCCCGTTTTTTTTCCCCATAATATTGTATGTCATATAAACAATTTTACTAAATAGAATGATCACAGAGGATTATAATTGCTGTCCAAAAAGCAAGTCTCTCAAGTATAGAAATGACTTGCTGATATTTTATAGACTAATTTGAGAGGGAATGGAAATGTGTTACTCAATATAAATCAAGGGCAGCACAGGCCCTGCCGTGGCCAACCGGTAGGGCACTCGTCTATCATGCGGCTGACCCGGGTTTGATTCCCAGCCCAGGTCCTTTGCCTACCCTCCCCGTCTCTGTCCCCATTTTCCCCTCCAAGGAATGCACCCCAACATTGGCGAGATTTGGGCCAAAGGGGGCGCTGCAGTTCCTTCTGTTGCCGTGGCGACTTTGGCAAGTTTACTGCTTGGCCCCGCATTGCTGCTTGCAGCTATATTTAGGGGCCAAGCAGCGAAGCTGGCGAAGGCCCCTACTGTTTTAGCTGGTGTTCTTATTATTATTATGTCACCTCTTTCCTCTCCTTAGCAAGTCTATGGCAGCCCATAGAACCGTAGGTAGGAAAATGCTGTAAATTGGCACACACATTCGGGGCAGACTCAGTATCACCCACAGCGATTTATAGGTCCCAAGCCCCAACACTATAGCGCCACCAGCAGGTCAAAGTTGCAGGTACATTTCTGCTTGTAACTTTTGAACCACTGGACCAATTTTCAAAAACTTGGTATCCCTGGAATCCTTGAGCCAAGACGAATCCAACACACGCTATGACGTCATTTTCCGCCTGGATAGTTTTCCCGCCATTTTGAATTTTGCGAAATTCAATAAAAATGCTACTCCTCCCACAATTTTTGACCAATTCACCCGAAACTCGGTATATAGTATCTCTGGACTGAGCTTAATATGGGGTCTACAGGAATATTCGATACCTTTAATCGTTTAGCCGTGACAGCCAATCAAAATTGTCGTAAAAGTGGTGAAACAGGAAGTGAGGTCATATCTCAGCAACCGTTTGTCAAACTAGGCTGGGGTTTTGTACACACATAGTAGTCCACCCCAAGACCTACCACAAAGAAAATCAGATCCCCAGCTCAAACTCTGTAGCGCCACCAGCAGGTCAAAATTTTAGCTACATTTTTACCTGTAGCTTTTGAACCGTACTCCCAATTTTCAAAATATTGGTACACAGGTCATCTTCACACTATGTTGCACCCAGGTATGGATTTTCGTAACGATTGAAAAAACTAATCAGCTCACAGCAGCCATTCAAAAATTGTGGAAAGAATGGAGGGATTTTTTCTCATCTCTCTGTCCCCTTCCCCTCCCCTGCGCACGTTCACTGACACCATTCTCGGCAGGGGGTCTAGTGTCAACCAAAGCCCCACTGCCCCAGCCCCTGCACCCCACCCCACACACACACACACACACAGGGAGAGGGAGAGGGAGAGGGAGGGGGGAGGGGGGAGAGGGAGAGGGAGAGGGACAGAGAGGGAAGGAGGGAGGGAGAAGGAGGGGGGAGAGGAAAGAATTTTGAACACCTCTTGTCGTTTGCCGGTGACAGCCAATCAAAATTGTCATAAAGGTGGCAAAACAGGAAGTGAGGTCATATCTCAGCAACCGTTAGTCAATTTTTGCTAGGATTTTTTGCAAACATTCTAGTCCATCCCATGACCTCTCACAAAAAAATCCAGACCCCAAGCTCTCTAGCGGCACCAACAGGTAACAGGAAGTGAGCTCATATCTCGGCAGCTCTTCAACGGATTCAAACTAAACTTGGTTTACGTGATCACACTCTCGTCCAAGGAATGCACACCAACATTGGCGAGATTTGGACCAAAGGGGGCGCTGCAGTTCCTTCTGTTGCCGTGGCGACTCTGGCAAGTTTACTGCTTGGCCCCGCATTGCTGCTTGCAGCTATATTTATTATTATGTCACCTCTTTCCTCTCCTTAGCAAGTCTATGGCAGCCCATAGAACCGTAGGTAGGAAAATGCTGTAAATCGGCACACACATTCAGGCCAGTCTCAGCATTACCCACAGCAATTTATAGGACCCCAGCCCCAACACTCTAGCGCCACCAGCAGGTCAAAGTTGCAGGTACATTTCTGCTTGTAACTTTTGAACCGCTTGGCCAATTTTCATAAACTTGGTATCCCTGGAATCCTTGAGCCAAGACGAATCCAACGCACCCTATGACGTCATTTTCCGCCAGGATAGTTTTCCCGCCATTTTGAAATTTACGAAATTCAATAAAAATGCTACTTGTCCCGCAATTTTTGACCAATTTGCCCGAAACTTGGTATATAGTATGTCTGGACTGAGTTACACATGGGGTCTTAATGAATATTGGATATCTTTTATCGTTTAGCCGTGACAGCCAATCAAAATTGACGTAAAAGTGGCAAAACAGGAAGTGAGGTCATATCTCAGCAACCGTTTGTCGAATTAGGCTGGGATTTTGTACACACATAGTAGTCCATCCCATGACCTACCACAACAAATCCCCAGCTCAAACTCTGTAGCGCCACCAGCAGGTCAAAAGTTTAGCTACATTTTTGCCTGTATCTTTTGAACCCTACTCCCAATTTTCAAAATATTGGTACACAGGTCATCTTCACACCATGTTGCACCCAGGTATGGATTTTCGTAACGATTGAAAAAACTATCAGCTCACAGCAACCATTCAAAATTGTGGAAAGAATGGAGGGATTTTTTCTCATCTCTCTGTCCCCTCTGGCACCGGCTGCGCACGTTCACTGACACCATTCTCAGCAGGGGGCCTGGACACACAAGAGACGAGAGCTTATGTGTGTGCGTAGTTCTGCTATTGCTTTAAAGTGTCAACCAAAGCCCCACTGCCCCAGCCCCTGCAGTCTCTGCAGTCTCTGTTCAAACTAAACTTGGATCACATGATCACCTTCCCCTTCAAAGATTGCACACCAACATTGGTGAGATTTGGCCTAAAGGGGGCGCTGCAGTCAATTTGGTTGCAGTGGCGACTTGGGCAAGTTTACTGCTTGGCCCCGCATTGCTGCTTGCAGCTATATTTTTTTTTTGAATTAATTATATTTTTCTGAAGACTTTATACACGCTTGAACTCATACGACTGTAATTCTGTATTTTACGGAATTTCCTTTTGTGTACATCAGCTTGTCATTTTCTGTAGACCTACTTGTATAGACTATAGGCCTACATATACCTTAACCTTAACCCAATGGTACAGTGCAAGTCCATAATGTTGTTAAACTGTAGGCCTATCTAATTCTGGTACCAAGGACTTCAAAATAAAGGTGTAACCTCAAAGGTGTACAGTTACATTCATTAAGGGGCCTTCATAAAGGACTCGTAAACCACCAGTCTTGGTTATAAAGCTTAAAGCGATGGTTCGGAGTAGAATCACCCTAATGCCATTTGAACCGTGACACCCATCCACCTTTACACCCGAAGTGTTTTCTGCCGCAGGCTTACATCAACAGAGTTGCCGTGTTATTCGATGTTTATTCCGGTTAGCTTGACTCAAGCGCATATGGATACTGGGCACCGTCTCCAAACTTTCCCCACAAAAATAACATGTCATGACACCAAACTTCTGCAGTAGCACAAATATGGTCTGTACTCACGAAACGAAGCATTTGGAAGTTTGGAAATAGTCCAGGAGTTTATTATTATCAACACAAGCCGAATAGCTTCTCTGCTGCTAAAGCTGCGCCAACGTTACTTCCGTCATCTAAGACAAGCATGTAAGAGTCCTAAACGAAGCTCATAATATGCACAATGAAAAGTGAATTCAGCATCAGTATTGATAACGAAAATCCTTGTCTAATTGATAGTAGGTAAGATTTGAAATATCTTTTAAGTATTGCCTTGAAAATATAAGCCTTAATCACAATTCAATGAAAACTTTTTTAACACTCTCGTCTGGAAGTTTGTTGAAGACTTTTACGGGCTTGTCTCATATGACGGAAGTAACGTTGGCACAGCTTTAGCAGCAGAGAAGCTATTCAGCTTGTGTTGATAATACTAAACTCCTGGACTATTTCCAAACTTCCAAATGCTTCGTTTCGTGAGTACAGACCATATTTGTGCTACTGCAGAAGTTTGGTGTAATGACATGTTATTTTTGTGGGGAAAGTTTGGAGACGGTGCCCAGTATCCATATGCGCTTGAGTCAAGCTAACCGGAATAAACATCGAATAACACGGCAACTCTGTTGATGTAAGTCTGCGGCAGAAAACACTTCGGGTGTAAAGGTGGATGGGTGTCACGGTTCAAATGGCATTAGGGCGATTCTACTCCGAACCATCGCTTTAACATACAAGACATCTTTTTCAACACCTTATATAGCCTATACTGTACATTAGGCCTATACAATATACGTGAATTGACATATGTTATTAATGTGCTATATGTAGAACCAATTTTCATAAACGGCAATACTATAAGGACATCTTTAAACTTCATAAAGCACACTCAACTCAATATGGCACACTCAAAGTAAATGTAAATTGGTGCTCATTCAGAAAGTTAGAATGAATCGAAAAAGAGAGGACAGACCTCCTAGCCATGATTCAAATTTTACTGCAATACACTTGGAATAGTGACTACGAGTCTTTGCTTTTTAAAGTTACTGTAATAATATAACATATGTAAGCTATTTTTCTTGGAAATACAGTACAATAAGAGTTGTTGCTGTAGGTGTCAGATTTACCTTGGATGAGTGCAGCAATCAGCATCAGCAGCAGTGTGCCGGTAGCCCTCATGTCACTGCTGAATGACAGGACACTTAACAATAATCAGAAGCTCAAAAGCTTGACAAGTTTTATGTAGACTTGCTAACACCCCAGCAGGTGTCAAAGCCCATCTGTGGCCCCTCTGCAGCACAGTGAAGGCAACGCACAAATGCACATGAACAAAAGGACAGAGATGGGAAACCCACCACTTCCTGTATAAGGCATTCGTAAGTACAGGAACTAGCACACCCACCTACTCATGCAGAGCACACGTGCTTACATGAAACCCACTCTAGCACAACACATAGCCTACCCAATCAAGAAATGTTTTCGAGTACAACAGAAGGGAATGGGCACAAGAGAGGAAGATTCTGCAGCAAGGCATTGCTGAGCCTACCATTTTTACCCCGGAGGGTTAGCCACCTGCAGTTCACAGAGGGGGACAACCTTGTATTCTTACCAGCCCGGTGGAGAATATGCACACCTTTGTTTTGCCACCAAACACTGCTGGGATGGCCCAGGTGACACGCAGACATAACCCTGCAGTGCATCATGAGAGAACTCTTACACCAGCCTTTTTGGACTTGAACCATCTTCACAGGCAGCAGCATCAGCTCCCCGACCTCCTCTGCAGTTTTCAAGTGCTACCCTGCCAGCTCCTCAACCCCAGGTCACACACCCCATGATCCAGCGGTTCCTCCCACCACTACTCATAGATCCTCTTGTAAATAACTGGGGTGCATTTCTGGAAAGCATAGTTGCTAACTATGTTTGCTACTTTGTTGGTTGCAATGCAATTTCCCATTGGCAACTACCAAAGTCGCTAACTGCTAACAACTACTTTCCAGAAATGCACCCCAGGAGTGTTAATTTCCTACACATTATTTGAATAAATGTCATAAATAAGTAAATCAAAGTCTGTAAAAGATATTACAACATTAATTCATAATCTAAACTAAAGTTACTAATAATGTCATAAGTAGTCTGGTGATTTGAATCCTGGATGAGAAAGCTATTTGTTGGTAGAGTGTTACTATTACAGCCTTCATATCTCTACAAATTCACTATAGCCTTGGTGCAGTGGTGTCAGTTTGAAGATCAAAAGACTGCAAGATTAAATCCCACTTTGACCTATGAGTGCATGTCACATTTCATTATACACAGTGTTCCTTACCATGTATGCTATTTTTCATAAAACTGCTAGTTTCTGGCCTAAAAGGCAAGCCCACTGTTCTGCGAGAACACAGTCCAGTTATGGTTAGATTTTAAGATTTTTAAGATTTTCTCTGAGCAGGGCACTGGCATCACTGAATAATCACAAACAGTTTCAGTTGATACCAGAGACATAGAAGGGAATAGCTTGTGGGCCTATTGTATTGTTTATTTTATGTTTTAAATCATTCTGTTTTATTTGATTTATTTTATGTTTTGTTTTCTAAGTTGACTTTGGGTGTTCTGAAAGGCGTAACAAAGAATGTAACAAAGAAACTGTATTATTATTATTATGTAAAATCATACATTAGTATAATGAGAATGAAACATCTCACATTCCAGATATAAGTTCATCTTTGCATTGAGATCACATAGAAATTCTGCCCTCTGCTGGCTGGAAATAAAACTCAGCAAGACAATGGCAGAACAAGGGTGGGTGAATCAGTGTGTTGTGCTGGATCCACTGATACAAGACTCAGGCTGATGACTCCATGTCAAAGAATACCTGTTATTCTGTTGAATTCTGTTTACATGAAATCTATTGAAATATTTTTTTTTCTTTGAGTCTTTCTGGACGATCTTTCAGTGTAGGCCTAGTAGAAAATTACTTGAAGGACTTTCACTCGTTATAGTCATGATGTCTCACTAGAGGTCACTGTCGTATCATGTTTCTGCTTTTGTACTACCGGTATGTTGTTTATCACTAAAGCTCCTTACTATTGATGACACATGCCTTAGAAATATCAAGGAGGAAACTGTGATTTTATGTATTGACCTCCATCCTTTTCTGTCAATCAAAACGGACAACATCAAGAGCATCTTGTGGTTCTCTGCAAAAGTAACTCAGAATAGGTCATGTTGTCAACTGATTGATCAAGAGGGGAGCACAGCCAGAAGGGACATGAAACCTTATTCAGCTCAACAGAGACAATAAGATCATTCCTGCATTGACCTTTACATTACATGGACCACACCACACTGGTGCAAACAATTAGGCCTAATTAAAGATATAGGTAAGTGGAGTAGAGTTGCCCCGTTTGGACTTGGACGCTTCCAAGCCATTGAGAGTAAATAGAATGGAGGCCAAAATTCTATTTCATTGTTGAAGCCGAGTTGGAGCCAAGGTTGGACCCAAAAAGACCAAAAAATGGCCAAATCCCATTCATTCCTATGAGAGACATAAAACCCTGTATCTCCCTTAAATGCCACTCCAGGGGGATCCCGTTTTGCTCAACTAGTAGGTCCCCTTGCTCTCCAACTTACCAGGGTGGTGATTTTTTGTGGTGATGTTTTGTTTTAGAGAGATATTAAAAGTTAAATTGACCAATGAGCATCAGAACATGGTTTGATTGACCGTTAGAAGTCTTGTTGTTGTCCAATCAGCACCTGCGTTTGGCGTTGCTAAGGTGGAATGTAAGTTGGAATGTTCCCAAATCTGGCTTCAAAGCGTTGAATGGCAAATAGCGTTGATTTGGCGTCCATTCTATTTACTGTCAATGTTCCAAACTAAGCCACAGTTTGGTACCCCACAAGGCCTGGGTTAGAGTCTTGGCAGGACAGTTCTACTCACCTACATATGGTGTCAGGGGTGTGATTATGTCATTATATCACTAAATTATGCTTTGTTTATGTCCAATTGCACTTACAAAATCATCCTTTGTTTCCTGAAATCTAAGGAGAATTACATTCTCAATGTAAATCACATAGCCTTTTGTAAAAGTTTAAATAAGAGTGAGAGACAGACAGACAGACAGGCAGACAGACAGACGGACAGACAGACAGACAGACAGACAGACAGACAGACACACACAAACACACACACACACACACACACACACACACACACACACACACACACACACACACACACACACACACACACACACACACACACACACACACACACACACACACTATCAGTAACATTGATTTAAAACAGTACCCTTTCTCTAGGAGGCCAAGAAATTCTCTAGCAAAACCTGCTGACTACAGCATCACCTTTCCCCAGTAATTTGGAGTGGACAAATCAAGATGTATGAGCCAGACTGTACTACTACATCGTAATCCTCAGTGGTTGACAAGATCATCCAATATACTGTAGTCAGAGAAGCCGACAGGGGGGAGGGGGGGGGGCAAAGGGAGAGGGGGGGGGGTGTCAGAATTGGGTCCTGTTTACCTCGAGATGAGGGGTGGGGTGGGGGCTTACTGTACTACAGACGGGGGGACATGATTTTGTCCTGGGGCCGGACAAAGCTGTCGCGGCCCTGGCTACAGTGTGCAGTCTCCTGTCCATGTGCTCTTTTACTGTCAGGCAGGCCATCCCTGACTCAGCTCCAAGAGTCCCCGTGGTCAACAACAATAACTCAAATCTAGTAGGTATCACAACGAAATCTGCAGAAGAGACTTTGTGAAGGGGGCTGCTGTGGCGTGCCACGCCCCCTACAATTGGGCTTGAATGCCCAGAGGCACCCAGGTTCGAATCCGGCCTGGGTCATTTCCCCAGCCCTACCCCATCTCTCTCTCCACACTTACATCCTGTTGGTCTTCACTATCTGCATTAAAGGCAAAAAGCACATAAATATATATCTTAAAAAGGGACTATGTGAAGTGTAATGTATACCAGAAATTGTGTTTTTTTCCAACTCATTATTTTCTTTATGTAGTATGCTGAACATACTTATTGTGTAAATACAGACTGCAGCAGCTACTGGGTCTGGTACTGGGGATGCTACCCTGGGTCTCTGCAGTGGTAATGGTCGATAAGATAGATTTGTCTGTCCAACTGCATCGAGGCCTAAAAATAGGGTCAATAGCAGCTCCTGTTTGGTTTCTGCCTCCACCCTGGGGATCGGTACGGGGACAGGGACAGTTCAGGGAAGGTGGCAAGCCTACACCGCAGGATTATTCTACCGTAGGGCACTCTGGGCTTCACCTCATTGTCACTTGAAATAAATGGGGAAAGAAGAAATACTTCTGTGACATCTGGCTATGGTTAAAACGTTGTCTTTCTTCCTCAGGCCCAACATTCCCATTATAAATACTTAAAGAACCCCTCAACAAATAATATAAGACACTGCTGACTATTGCTATTGTTATTGTTATTGTTATGACAATATATCCTTTTCTTTTCTTTTCTTTTCTTTTCTTTTCTTTTCTTTTCTTTTCTTTTCTTTCCTTTTCTTTCACATTCATCTTGAAGCCATTCTGGATATTTCCTCAGTATGTTTATCTTAATGCATTGCAATGTAAACCCAGCTTTTCACCAAACATTAGCTTCAAAAGTGTAGTCAACCCAATCACATTATAAGAGGGAAGTGAACTGTGCTTTAACCCAAACCCAATTTTGCCTCCATGACCTCCCCTGACCACCAGATAACAATGTGGAATCGCATTCTCCGACGTGAGCGCATACAGTACATGAACGCAGAGAGTCATATTTACGCTGTGCATGGCACTCTTGTCTTTTTTGCCTGACGTCTTATTTGAGTGCACAATCACACGTTATAGGCTATAAGCTCACACTCCGCCTCAGCAAAGATGTCTTATTCGGCCGTTGCTAACAAGCTCGAGCGTGGGATGCTGTGTCAGGATGAAGGTCTTCTAGAGAGGCAACTTTCCTAAATATCATCACGGCTAAGAAATAAAACTTTAATACTCATTGGCACAGAAAGCGGAACAGCAATTAAAGGTTGATCTCATCTTGTTGAACGTAGAGACACATGTGGTGGGCTTTGAAGGGCTCTAATTACCCCTATTAGGCCCTGGAGGGTGAGATCAGGCCCACACACACACACTCACACACACTCACACACACACACACACACACACACACACACACACACACACACACACACACACACACACACACACACACACACACACACACACACACTCACACACACTCACACATCCTCAAGCGAACACAGAGGCTTACGCAGAGTACAGAGTGCCCGGCAGCATAGTCATCTGAGTGGGCGGCTGTTTATCAAGCAGGTATTATGCACACACACACACACACACACACACACACACACACACACACACACACACACACATGCACGCACATGCACGCACACAGGTCCGCTGACAGCTTTGGCTGGGCCTGGCAAAAAGTAATCGGAAAGGCCCCCCAACCAATACCGTCACTGTAATGAGAACTCATTTATAGCCCCCCGTTCTCCCTGGGCCTGGGACAACTGACCCATTTGTCCCCATCTGTCAACTTCCCTGCATGCATGCACACACACACTACAGCCAGCACACTACGGACACATGTACCGCACGGCACACATGCATAGTACACACAGACACAGACACAGACACAGACACAGACACACACACACACACACACACACACACACAGACACACAGACACACACACACACACACACGCACGCACGCACGCACGCACGCACGCACGCACGCACGCACGCACACACACACACACACACACACACACAGAACAACAAAAACAATAGAGCTTGAAAGTGACGTGACTTCCCCCGATTTCATGGGACCTCAACGGCGTTTTTAGCCGTAGCATGTAATCCAATGGCGGTATTAAAATTATATTTCGATCCCCTTCGAGTTGTGCCACGAGCTCCACATATGTTGTTTCTGATATTTTTGTTTAATTTTTCGTACGAACCCCTAAACTTTTTAGAAAGCTGTGTTTCTTCACATTTTTCATGCAGACGGCCTCGGAACAAAACATTGATACTTCTGCATGAATAATCTTTATCTAGCCTCTTAAACAGCATATTTGTAGCCCAGCGCATGTCATGACTGAGATCGGAAGATATTTACTCGCTACCATGTTGTTAGATGGTCAGCTTAGGTCCCGTGAAATGCGGAACTAAGGGCGGGACTTTCAAGCTTTATGTGAGTATATTACAGAAATGTACAAAGGCCTCTGACTTGCATCGCCATTGCCTGCCCCTGAGATAGAAGACAGACCATGGCGATTGTTTATTCATCACACACACACAGCCGACAGGGCATACTCCTACTATAACACACAGCCGACAGGGCATACTCCTACTATAACACACACACACAGCCGACGGGGCATACTCCTACTATAACACACACACACATCCGACGGGGCATAAACCTACTTGTACTATAACAAACACACACACACAGCCAACGGTGCATTCTCCTACTATAACAAACACAGCCAATGGCTCTGCTGTATGGAGAGCCACACTTTTTTAAAGTAAATAACACTCCCCCCCTACACACACACACACACACACACATACTCTCTCTTTTCTCTTTCTCTTTCTCTTTCTGGCTGTGTGAATTGCAGGGCAGTGTGGGTGGAGTGTGTTAATTAAGATGCTTCACCCTTCTCCTTCTTCTTTACACACACACCCTGTACATGCCCAAATATGACAACCACCCACATAGTAGATAGATAGATAGATAGATAGAGAGAGAGAGAGAGAGAGAGAGAGAGAGAGAGAGAGAGATAGATAGATAGAGAGAGAGAGAGAGAGAGAGAGAGAGAGAGAGAGAGAGAGATAGATAGACAGATAGACAGACAGACAGACAGACAGACAGACAGACAGACAGACAGACAGACAGACAGACAGACAGACACACACACACACACACACACACACACACACACACACACACACACACACAGGCTACATACATACAGATATACATACTGTACATACATACATTTATACAGTACATACATACATACATACATACATACATACATACATACATACATACATACATACATACATACATACATACATACATACATACATACGTACGTACGTACGTACGTACATACATACAGTGTTTGAGCACACCAACGTCATCGCTTGTGATGGTCATGACCTCATTACTGAAGCTAGTCTTGGAAACCCATGGACCTCTGGCTATGGTGAAGGTCAGCGATTCAGTTATCTTTGTGTCACTTGACAATCATGTGCAAGAGCTCGTTTGAATATGAAGTGGAAGCTGGAAGCTGGAAGCTTTTGCGGCTTTTTTTCTGCCCAGCACTGAGACACAGTGATATGAGGACATGGAGTGTGAAATTGTGAAAGTGCACAGTAGTTTGGCACGCAAGATTTTCTTGAACGCACTGCACTGAGATAGACATGCAGCATGGGGACGCAGAGTGCAGGTCAGGTCGTAAGAAGGCTGGGCTTGTTGAACTGTGATACCCATTACAGCACGCATGAAAGAAAATCCCACTTTAATGGATCAGTCTTCTTCCTGTGTGTCCAGGAGCACATCGCATCAAGGTTGCCAGATGTAGCTGATCATTTCCCGACCAACAAATGCTCAAAAACTGCCCGGACGCACAACATCGCAACCAATATTGACAAAATCCAATTGGTTTGTGTGGTCATATATCAACAGAACTACCTACCTATATATTTATAATTAGATTATCATCCTAAATTGGGCGCCAAATGGGGAAATCTGGCAACCCCGCGTCCCATCACTGTACTGCGTGCAGCTCAGCAGATCAGTTTCAGGAAGGAGCCGCGCTACAACAGGATTAATGGGCAGCGTTTCCCACCAGGGTTTACTTTCACAGGCTACATGTTCTTCAGTGCAGAAGAAGAGCGCAACACTGCTGCATTACGTTATCATTGCCACTTTATTTTCATGGCCTGCTGACATTCTGGCTCTAAGCCTTCCTGAAATGTCAGCATGCCAAGAATATAAAGTGGTGATAATAATGCAGTCCGCTCTTCTTCTGCACTGAAAACGATGAAACTTTGAAAAGACTTCGCAAAACATCCTACATATTCCACTTGTTGTTTATGCTACTTGTTTATTGCCTTTTAATGTGTCTGTACTTCACGAAGCCATTGTCCGATGATTGTTGACACAAAGTCTATGCCTTTATCACCTTGTGTTTCATGCTGCGTACAGTACTGTAAGAGCATGGACAGTGTGCAAAGATTCGTCGGTTAATGCCGTGCAAGGAAAATCCAACGGAACAGCTCTGGACTTGCCTGGTTAACACCAGACCTAATCACAAGTGAGATTAGGTCTGGGGAGTTGCCTATTGTAAATTCCGTAGGGGAGAGAATACTTGGCTATTATGACACACTGCCCTGCTCTCTGATTGGGCAGAGAAACTGTTAAGGTCGGAATGCTTGGCCATTATGACACAGTGCCCATGATCTTGGACGTTATGAGTCATCCTCACCAGACTGTCTTTCAGATCGAAACGATTGTGTAGAACTAAAGGCAGTATGGGAGTTCCCAGGCTAGCTCTGGACAAGATGAATGTGTAGTTTTCTTAGCCAGGTCCTCCTAACAACACCCATGAAGCCCCATTCCTCTGCACCTGTCTACCTTCAGCTCTTCACCTGTCTCCCTCTTGCTCTGCCTGGGCTTTGATTTACCCACCTGGCGTGCATTTCTCGAAAGTGTAGTTGCTAACTATGTTAGCTACTTTGTTGGTTGCAATGCAATTCCCCATTGGCAATGGCAACTACCCAAGTTGCTAACTGCTAACAACTACACTTTTGAGAAATGCACCCCTGACTGGTGCTCCTCCGTCCATGGAGTCTACTCGCAGCGTGAACGTATACAGGCCAAGTGTATGCCAAGATGAGTTCATCAGTGCTGCCTTCAGAATAAGCTGTTTATTTGCTCTGTCTATTTTCAGCAAGCTGCCTTTATTACACACTTAAGCTCATCGCACATACACCCCAGCCATCTGTGGGTTTTGTTGTTAAAGTATTCAAAAACAAACAAAAAAAACATCCCCTTGAATGTGGTGTGGAGGAGAATAGAGATAGCTGAGTCTGGGGCCTAGCCCTTTGTTCAGCCTGCACTTCAACAGATTACCACCCCACTCTCCAAGACGTTTTCCTCTTGTTGCATTGTCTCCACTATGGCACAGTGCTTCATTGCCTACAGTATACCACGAAAGTGAGTACACACCCTCACCATTTTTGCAGATTTGTGAGTATATCTCTTCATAGGAAAGCATTACAGAAATTTCACTTTGAAACAATGATTAGTGACCTTTTAACAACATATTTAACCGCTTAAATGTCTTGCTCACTCAGAAAAAAACAAAATACAGCCATTAATGTTTGAACATGTACTCACAAAAGTGAGTACACCCCAGATTAAAATCTGGTAGAGAAGGGGCTGTGTTGGCTCGAATCGTCTCGAAATTAAAAGGGATTAAAAGGGAGGTCATCAGTGTGCATTTCAACTTTTCTTTGCATTGAACTTTTAATTTTTGAGTGTGCACCTGGCTTAAATAGATTGGTGTGAGATTTAAATGCAATCCTATGGAGAATATCATGATCTGCTTCAGTAGTCACAGTGCATGCTGACATGCATGTTTCTTTTGGGTGTATTTCAGATTGCCAATGTTGACCGCATCCATGCATCCCCAAACCACGTCAGTCCCACTACCATGCTTGGCTATTGAGAGGATACACTTAAAAAAAAAAAAAAAAAAACTCACTTGTTTACCACCACACATGCTTGACACCATCTAAAGTAAATTTGTTTATCTTGGTCTCTTCAGATCACACAACATGTTTCCAGTGATCCATATCCTTGGTCTGTTCATCTCTCTTGAGACCAAGATAAACAATTTGCTTAAGACAGACACAAGCAAAATAAAAATCTCCTTTAACTGTATGTCTTGTGCACGAAAGCAAAATTATAGTTTTCAGAAAAAAATCATGTTTTTTTCTAAGACAGATTGGCAAATGATAAAGTTTTATTTTTAAAAAGAAAGAATCTCAGTAGACATTATTGTGACTGTTGTGGTGTTGGTGCCCCTTTCCTCTTTACTTCACAGTTCTCACAGCTGTCAACATGCTCTAATGTGACATGGCTCCTTCCACTGAAATTGGAGTGTCAACACCAACTCAGAGGTGTGCATTTGCAATGTGCATCACAAATCCATTTAGTGGTCTAATTCCTTTCAGAGAAATGAGCACTTTAATAAAGGCCTAGCCTACAGGGCTTTCACGTTATTAAAACTAAATTAAGTGGGAGTTGTTTACAGAGGACATTGTCAGTGGGTGCCACAAGCTTCGAACCTATAGGTTTTGAATGTCCATGTGATTTGCCTGTGAGTAGCTTAACAATTCTGGTAATTTAAGACCAATTTTGAAGGATTTATTTTTAGCAGAAGCGATATTGGCTCACAATCAGTGTAACTCTGTAGGAATAGACAATCAGTTTGCCTTTTTAGATTTCACATTTTATATATTTTCAACATTATAGGCCTACCTACATTTAAAAATCAATTAATGTTTCCACTTTAAGCTAATGCACATACAGTAAATATTGTCAAACAACACAATTGCTCATTCAATTCAACCTGTGGTGCTTTAAAAGATCAAGTGCTTTTTAGTCATCTGCAATGGCTGAATCAGACAAGTAGTGTATATACCTAATGTCTGGAGGTTGGCCATTGACCCATCCATCTGGTAGTCTTTACTGCGCCTGGTGTCCCTGGGTTTACGGGGACAGAAACATGGTGCCAAGGATCAGGTGGTGGTGATGGTGGAGAGGAAATGCACACTGGCTAGAAAAGGCAGGCTGTGGAGCCAGACCTACTAGCCAGGGCCGCTGACAGCTTGGGCCAGGCCAGGGACAAAGTCATCTGAAATGCCCCCCCCCCCCCCCCCACCCAATACATATAATGTAATGAGGAGGACTCAATTCTGGGGACACCCCCCTCCCCCCCCCCCCCCCCCCCCCCCCCCCCCCCCCCCCCCGCCCCCCCCCCCGCCCCCCCCGACACACACACACACACACATGCCCGGGACAACTGACCCCTTTGCCCCCACACCCCACCCCATCCCTGTTGGCTTCCCTCTACTATTCATGCCAGCGTGGTATATCTAGACTTTGGATTTCCTACAAAGACACACCCGGCTGCACTGGTTTCCTCTGGCAATGAAATGGAAGCAATGGGGGGAATTAACTACACAAGCAGCTTTGTACATTTGATAGCCTATACTATATAAATTGTTTTTTTAAAGAAGTTATAAAGAAGTTTTTATAATCCTGCACCTTCACAACAGAGCGGTCACCCTTGGCTATTCCGCAGTCATGGAACTGGAATTATTAAAGATATGTATGTAATGCATGTCTGTATGTTACATACTGTATAAGTATGTAGGCCTAATGCACACCGACTTACAGTCCTATAAGAAAAACTTGGGTATTTTGCATTCTGCCCTACAAAGGCAAAGTGCAGATATTTTGTCATAATTGAGTTGACTTGAAAATGAGACTGAAAATGGTCTTCATTACAACTCCTTACAAAGACTTAGGGTCCAAATGTGTCCCATTTTAGAGATATTGATATGTCATTTGCAGCAACTATCATTTCTAACCTAAGACCAAGGCTTTGAAGGCATTTTCTCAGTTTCAACGTTGGCATAGTCACTGCACCTTGCCTTTGTAGGGCAGCATACACAGTCAGGAAAAAAACCTTTAATTTCAATACTTTACCAACACAGGCCATATCTTTGTCCCCCAAAACTTTACAAGGTCATCACATCATCCATTTTAATACTATGCATGAGTTGTCTTTTATCTTTGTTGGTGTTTACATTACCCACATGAGGCTCTACAGAATCTAACTCGGGATTTTACCCTTTTGCATATATTTAGTAGCCTACTTTCATGTTCCATCAGAGTAGCTGATATTTAATGATGATACATGTTGATAACTGGTGGATGGGGGCATATTCAAGGACAGGACGAAAGAGGACCAGAGCTGTTTAATGTTTTAGTTGTATTGAAGGATTTTGGCATCGGCACAGACAGACACATTGCCTTGGGGAAGTCTGTGTGTGTGTGTGTGTGTGTGTGTGTGTGTGTGTGTGTGTGTGTGTGTGTGTGTGTGTGTGTGTGTGTGTGTGTGTGTGTGTGTGTGTGTGTGTGTGCCTGTATGTGTATGTGTGTGTATGTGTGTGTGTGTGTGTGTGTGTGTGTGTGTGTGTGTGCAGGGATTAAGATGGGCTGGGGCCCCTAGGCTACAGGTTGCTGTGCCACCCCCCCCCCCCAGAAGGCAAATTTTGTGACAAATTTACATAGTATCCTAATTACGAGCTAGGAATTAAGGATAAAATATCATCCAACTGTACATGATGTGAAGATGACATTTTCATTAGGCCTAGCCTACTGCATTTTGTCACAATTCTTCAATTTCTCACTTTTGGCCAATCAGGCTGTGGTTGTCAACAGCGCTCAATCGGTACAAAGGAGCCCAAAGTCTGCCGAGAAACAAACTATGTTTACTGTTGCAATGTCAGAGATGCCATGCCAATTGTAGTGTGTATTTTGTTGTCAATTGTAATCGCAGTTTAGCGCCACCTTGTGGATATAAGTGGCACTGTGCCTAAGGTCAGATAAGAAATGGAGGGAATCAAATTGTGAGCTTCAGTGAAGCCTAGCGCTAACTCGCCGCCAATAACCTGCAGAAGAAGAAGTGAGCTTCAGTTGACAACTGGCCTTCCTTGTTTGTCGGTCAGAAATAGCAGGCACCATCGTTTGTAAGTAAATTTGATCAGAAATTAATGTTTTGTATATAATAGACGAAATGTTTAGCAGCTATGTGTTTAGGATGTAGATTTCTGACGAATGCAACCTGTAGGCTAATTAGGGTTAGGCTACTTCATGCAAATATCCTAATTTGAGCATTGTGACATTGTGATTACCAGCAAAATTGATGTCCTTCTCTGTAAACATTTAGTGAGATATATTTTCTGTATTGTCTGCTTAAGTTTCACAGAACTGGTTGCTGAGAAACACATTTAGTAAAACATGTGCACTGTGTAGAATGTGGCCTGGGTAGCCTAGCCTAGCCTATCAGCAACTAGCCTATGCTGCTCATTGAAACTGTGCTGCCTGTCACCAAATTTGATCTTGTCATGAATATTTATAAAATAATAAACCAATATTTACTAGTATAACCAAAGTAGGCCTACAACACGTTTCACAGCTATAAATGTCTATTTCTGGAAATTCAAAATGGCCTACCATGGAGAAGACGTGTGAAAAGTGCAATTTTCCTAGTCATAATTAAGTAAAAATTGTTGTGTTTTTTGTGTCCTCAAAAACATTAAAAAATAAAAATAAAAGGGGGGGGGGTGGGGGTGTGTGTGAAAAAAAGTGCAAAGAAAGTGCCTTGTTGTCTTCAGCATGAATTCAGTAGTCTAACTGCTTGGTGGAAGAAACTACTTTGGAGTCTGGTAGTGTGAGATTTCAGGCTTCTGTACCATTTCCTAGATGGTAATATAGAAAACAGTTCATAGTTGGTCTGACTAGGATCCGCCAAGATTTTTTTTGCCTTTCCTGATGCTCCTTCCCTCGAATAGCTCCAGTATGGAGGGTAACTCACAGCCACATATGTTCTGAGCTGTATAGTACGCACAACCCTCTGAGAGCAGTTCCCATACCATGCAATAATGGTCCCCGTCAGAATGCTCTCAATGGTACCTCTGTAAAACGACCTCAGGATCTTGGGTCTCGTCCCAAACTTTCTTCAATTGTCTGAGGTGGTACAGACGTTGCTGGCTTGTTTTTACAATGCACTGTGTGTGTGTGTGTGTGTGTGTGTGTGTGTGTGTGTGTGTGTGTGTGTGTGTGTGTGTGTGTGTGTGGTTTCCACCCTTCCTTCAGTAGGCTAGTCATCTGTTAGCTATCTGTTGAGTTGTCCATACAGGGGCAAAAATACTGTATTAAAGTGAAGAATTATAATTGTAGATACATATCGTAAGCATATTCTTAAAGCATGTCAAAACATATAAATCTCCAGAAAAAAAACCTTTCTGTGTTTTTTTGTGTGACCTTGTGAAATGTCAACCCCGTCAGGTTGCTCCTCAGTGGAGGCACAATGATTAGACTACTGATATATGTCATAATGTTTCATTACCCAGAAAAAAACAGTCAAATATGGAACGTGCTGGCAAGCTATGGAACAAAATCTGAGGTGGTGACATCTGACGGTCACAGAGCTGACCAAAAAATACTCTTTTACATAATATGCAAAGTTTTCATAACATTAGCCAGTTCTGTAGAACCACTTCAATACATTCTTCCACGTCATGGTGATATTATTCAATTCCATCAGTGATTTTTATTTTATTCTTGTCAATTGAAATATTGATGTCTGTCCTTAGGACAGCAAGTTTTACAGGGTGTGGGCAGGTTTATAGCAATGAAAAATAATAAAATTTCACTTACATCTTTCAAACAACTATTAAAGAATCAGTGATCTACTTGTTTTTTGTTGTTGTTGTTTTTTTTACAGGCAACTGTAATGGAAATGGAAGTCTCTTTCAGTTCCAGAACCACCTGCCAGAACCATAATGAAGAACATTCCTTTTGGTGAGCATCTCCAATCATAACAGCCGTAGCCCCAATGTCCGTTCATAGTGTCTACTACTTAGTCATAGTGCTTCATCTTTTCTGCATCACATATTCAGTACACCTCAAAATATTGAGCTTACCTATTGGGTTTAGTGTGACTTTCCTCCTCGCTGTGAATGAATGAGTACTCTTAATCTTAGAAGTCTTCCTTTGAGGCCTTGTGTGATCACCACTGCAGCAGAGCATCTTTTCTTCTTTAAAGGGATACTGTGTGAGATTTTTAGTTGTTTATTTCCAGAACTCATGCTGCCCATTCACTAATGTTACCTTTTTCCTGAATACTTACCACCACCATCAAATTCGAAGTATTCATTATGACTGGAAAAATTGCACTTTTCATACATGAAAAGGGGGATCTTCTCCATGTTCCGCCATTTTGAATTTCCAAAAATAGCCATGTTTAGCTGCAAAATGACTCTACTTGGATCTTACTAGGAAATATTTGTTTATTACTTAGTAAACTTTCATGTAAAGATCAAATTTGGCAATAGACAGCCCAGTTTCAATGAGCAGCATAGTTGCAGTACCTTTTTTGACCATTTCCTGCACAGTGTCCCTTTAACCCTGACACCTCAACTTACACTGTATTTCAGTAAGCTTACACTCTGAGAGATTAAAATCTTAACAAAGACAGGGACAAGACAGTTGAGACAAAGAGTCTGCGACTGTGAGAGAGTTGAGTAGTCAATAGGCCAATGCTGGCCAACCTCTGAGGACTCTGAAGGAGCTGAAGGAGACTTTTTCTAGCTAAGAACTTAGTTAGAGATCAATGCATGACCTTCAAGCAGACCCAGGTGTGAGTTGTCTGATGTAATTTGTCTATATACCTGTATATTTTTGAAAATGTTAAAGAAGATACAACAAAAGTGCAGGTGACACTGATGAGAGAGCCCATTGTGCAACCATATGCAGTGCAATCATATACGTATGGCTCATTATCTTCAATGAAATGGTCTGTGTATGTTTGATTAAAGCGATAAAATGTGATTGTATTTACTCAATTATTTGCACCCAGTGTGGTGTTGCCAATGTGATCTGACGACATCAACTGAAACAGACCTGACATGACCAATTAAAGTCATGCCCAGAAAAGCAGGTAGACATTTGCCTTTTCATTTTGTCAGGGCTTGTTAATGAGCTTGCCCTCTCTATTGAAGGTTTTATGTCCCTTCTGGCTGTGTTTCCCTCTTGGTCATTAAACCATCAAAATCTCCATCTGACAACATGACCTATTCTGAGTTACTTTTATAAGAACAACTGCATGCATTTGATGTTAATCATCTGTTTTGAATCTAGGTGCAATACTTGTACTCCAGAACGATACATGTACCATTGAGTGCCCTGCTCTTATAGTAGTAGTAGTAGTAGCCATATGCCATATGTCAAATCAGCATCTGAAGGCTATGTTTTCCATCTAATCTCCCATGGTATGCTGAGAGTTTCCTTTCACATGGTGAGACAAATCAAGTCTGGAGTGGTGACTGTGGCATGCGCTGAGAATGGTGGAAGTGTCACTGACATCACCCTGTGCAGTGCGCCACCTAGGGCTCGAACCCCCAACCTCACAACAGCAGCCTTTCGCTAAAGCTCTAGCTCAGTGCTCAGCTGCGTTCTATAGTTTTTCAAAGTACATTCCACTGCACAACTCTAATATTCACTGCCAAATGGAAGAAGGATGCCTGCGTTTCAGCCTTTGTGGTGCTCACAGTCGAGGACAGCAGAATCAAGACAGACTGGGCTACTTCCCAGAGACTAGACCCAGGAATGACTGGAGCACTCAGCTTTTTAAATTATTTTGGTGCACAAAGTGACTGACGTTTCAATGCACCTGTGCCTTCCTCAAGGTCACTTTGCGCACCTCCATCCCTGGGTCTAGGCACTGACAAGTAGCCCAGTCTGTCTTGATATACTGCCCAATGTTGCAATAGTGCAGTGCCAAAGTAAACTAAACTTTCCGTTTTACAGTCTGGCTTGCTTAAATTTACCTGTTCACATTCTTCCATTTACACTACTACTGCTACTGTGACTACTACTACTACTGCTGCTGCTGCTACTAAAACCTTTGTTTGCTTGATTGACAAACTTGAGGTCAAAATACAGGTCAATGGTTTTCAAAGTGGGGCCCGGGGACCCCTGGGGTGCGGCGAGGGGGTGCAAGTGGGACTGCAGCAGGTTGGCAGGAAAAGTATAGCGAAACAGAATAAGCGGTATATGGGGGGCCTTGTCATGGTAAAGTTTGATATCTATCATTAGTTTCCCCAAATGCAGCATGTACTGTATGAACAAAAAGGTTCACAGGTAAGTTCTTTGAGGCTTCAAGAAGAAGCGTTTAAAGAGGCATTCAAGGCACGTATAAGAAGAATTTAAAGCGCCATTCCTTCATGGCATGAACTGACTGATGCAAGACGATGCTGCTGGGATGAATGCCCAGGTTCTTGATGGTGTGATCTTGAAAATGCATTTAGCTTGTGAGAAAATAAATGAGCGGCATGAGTAGTAACAGGATTATCTAAGCATGGCATGAGGAGAGCAGCGGGGAGATACGCGGCATTCTAAAGCAATTTTATTACCTCAGTTCTTGCAGCGGGGAGGTAAGCTTAATTCTAAGGCAATTCTATTACCTCCTGTTGTGGGGTGTCGTCACAAACCAAATCATCACTGTCAGGGTGGAAGAGTCTCCCCGGCAGCATGGTACTGCCATTCACCAAATCAGTTGAGTTTCCTTAGTCTGGTTGAAAAGAAGCAGCTGGTACACTCAGGGCCCCTTGCAGCTCTGGCTGTGCCCAGGACAAAGTCATCTGAAAGCCCCCCACCCAATACATTCAATGCATGAGTGCACTCTATGTACACAAT
The DNA here is from genome assembly GCF_034702125.1 of Engraulis encrasicolus. Lineage (NCBI taxonomy): Eukaryota > Metazoa > Chordata > Actinopteri > Clupeiformes > Engraulidae > Engraulis > Engraulis encrasicolus. Next base: position 49,067,968 of record NC_085878.1, read on the forward strand.
TTGCACAAGGCATATGGACATCTTAAAGGGACACTGTGTGAGATTTTTAGTTGTTTATTTCCAGAATTCATGCTGAATTTATTTCCAGAATTCATAAATACTTACCACCACCATTAAATTCTAAGTATTCATAATGACTGGGAAAATTGCACTTTTCATACATGAAAAGGGGGATCTTCTCCATGGTCCGCCATTTTGAATTTCCAAAAATAGCCATTTTTAGCTGCAAAAATGACTCTACTTGAACCATACCAGAAAATATTTGTTTATTACTTAGAAAACTTTTATCATAGAAAACTACGGGCAATTGGCAGCCCAGTTTCAATGACCAGCATAGTTGCAGTACCCTTTTTGACCATTTCCTGCACAGTGTCCCTTTAAGCTTTACCTTCTGTGACTTATGTATGCTAAAGGCCAGAACAGACTAAAACTATTCTCTCTTAAAGATGGAAAATTGACAAAAATAGAACAGGTCAGTTCTTCGTGTGACAGTACTTTTTTTTACTTCTGTAACATTATGTATAGTTACTACTATTATTATCATTATACACCATGTACCTACAGGTACTAACCTGTTGAAAAATAGATAGATAGACTTTTATTGTCCCCAAGGGGAAAATGGTATTGTGGCATCTTAACTTGACCTGTGCACATAACTAAGAGCTATGAATGAAGAGCTTTGGATATCAAGTGCCAGATATTGGCTCTCCTTTGGAGAAGCAGGGCAGAGGAGGGCGTGATTTGGGCAGCGCTCCATTGAGCTCCATTGTGGTGCCATCTGTTGTTTTTCATAGCCATGCACTATGAGTTCCTGGCCCCTCTGTTGTCAGCGTAGTGGTGGGATGCAGTGTACTGTATGCATGCTCTTTGGTGGTTAAAAATGTGGTGTATTTGGTGCATGGCTCGTTTGTCCGTATATTAGCCCCTATTACTTGTACAGAGCCTCTGTTATAACCTTAATTGTGAAAATGAAAGTGAAAGCCCACCTGGGAAACTACAACTCACATTGTCATTGTGACACAGCATGCCTCAGCACATAAAGTGCACACTGTACACAACGAATTGCATTTATGCCTCACCTGTGCAAGGGGAAAGGGAGCAGTGTGCCGAACGGTACCATGCTCAGGTTACCTCAGTCAGGGAGGAGGATGGGGGAGAGCACTGGTTAAATACTCCCCCCACCACCCTGGCGGGTCGGGAGTCAAACCAGCAACCTTTGGGCTACAAGTCTGATGCCCTGATGATACAAGTCTGTTCTCAGTTATGCCATAGCCATGCTGTTACAATGTATATTAGTCTTTTCAGCAAAGAGTACCGATCTGCACAAAGGAGTTACATTGCAAGCATATTCCACATGTTTATGTTTACGAATAGCCTTCTTCTGATTTCAGTTTAAACTAGAGTGTGATATCAGGAGTGGCAATGCCCTTATGACCTAATGCCTGGGAGCTGTTCAGCTTAGAAGCAAATACTAAATTATAATCAAATGGATGAGAAAAGTTCATGCTGGCTGTCCTCGTGTTCATGGGGATTAGCTTGTACAGTATGTTGTTTACAGAAATGCAGCAGGCTATCATGTAAGCCAATGCAACCGTCTACCTTAACTGACAGAGTATGTTTTTTCTGCTTTGGTCTATCCCAACTCACAGAATGTCTTTTTGCACAATTACCTTTTCTACATTTATCTCTATTATTTTATTTTATTTTCCCCACCCTGATGACTATTCCTGTGTTTATTTTTGTCTTGAAATGTCCATGTGGGCTTTTGTGTATTTGTGTATTTATGTAAGCTACTGGATACCTGAATTTCCCCCTGGGGATCAATAAAGTTACTCTACTCTACTCTACTACTACAATGCAACAGGTCTGGCAATGTGCCAGTGAGTTATGCTGTTCTGTTATGTGCTGTGCTGTGCTGTTCTGTCTGGTCTTTTGCCTGTGTCGGTTTGGGGGTCGGTCGTTGCACGTGTGATTCACCTGTGCAATTGTAGACAGTAGGGAACTACCGGTAGCGCAGTTTTTTTTCAGCTGCATGAATATAATAGTAACACTTACCTTTCAAACTGTTAAATTCCTTTCGGCAGCATTACTGTATTTCCGCAACCTTCATGATTATGATTATGATTATTATTTCGTATGGCATGGCATGAGAGATGGACTATGGGGGACTGTATTTCATGGCAAAAGCTGAGTTGGCAAAAGCTTAACCACGGGATATTGGGAGGATACACCAGTGTGTCTGTTGGTCACTAGCCGTGTGCGTGTGCGTGTGCATGCATGCGTGAGTGCCTGGGTTCTTGTGTGTGTGCATTCAAGTCTGGTCTTTGAAGTAAACGGGAGAGAGAAGCACAGGGTGCTTGGGAATTGCATTTTCTTGTCTTGGCATCTGTCCTGCTCACGCTTCACTCAGGTGAACTGGACTCACAGTTTTCATCTACATGTACTGTATATGTATTTTTTTAGATGCGTCCCAGCATCTCTATAAGAGGGTCTGTCTGTCTGTTCGTCCGTTCCGTTCCGTCCGTCCGCTGTCTGTCCGTCTGAAACATATTCCTTCAATTGTTCCTTCCTGTGTCCACAAGGCGGAGGCAGAGAGGCATTTTGGCCTGGAGCGAATGCGTGCCAAAACGTATATGATATGTTACCAAACCGGCAAGGCTAATGCATTGTGATTGCATTGTGAGACGACTGAGGGTGGCATTCAATGTTCGGCATTGTTTTGCGTTTGGACAGTGGGAGGCAACTTCGTTCCTTCTCCACAGCACACCAACACCACTGTGAGTGTCACTTAATGTTCACGGTCTTGTGATACACTTCGGCTCATGATGAGGATGTCAAACGTGAAGGGGACTTTATCATGTTGTGTATGATGGTGTCACGTTGTGCTCAGCGTTGACAGGTTAGGAGGAGGCCAGCAGGGCGTTTGGGGGGAAAAAAGGTTGGAACTGGCATTGAGGGACGCATCTGTTGTCCGCCTGTCGGCCTTGTTTACCTTTACTTTACCAAGACAAAAGACCCATTGAGATGAATAAACTGGGTGTCCTGGCCAATAAGCAGCACAAGTTACAAAATTAAAGTGTCAATGTACAGAAGTCAGTCAGATTGAGTCTATAGAATCAGTGTTCAGAATTTCAATCTTAAGGAAATTAAACTATTCCTACAGTGATGTTGCAGCTATATATGCAATTACTGATAACACAATGCTGTAGATTGCATCTACCGCACCTGTATTCATTCCATGAGTGCATTTCTCAGCCTCTCTAAATGAGAGACAGAGTTTTAACACTCATCAAGAGTATTACACTCATCAGAAGATAGCAGGGTTTGCTTTTCACTATGCGCTACCCCTCCTCTCAGTCAGCCTTTTGTGGTTGCAGGTGTGTAGATGCAAATGATAGATTAATTGCATTCCATTGGCCTGGAGTAATGACTGCTCTTATCAGGCCCTCAGCTATAACAGCTTCCTCCTCGCCTAACCACGCTGTTTTCCCTTCCACACTGGGACACCTGGAGTGTGTGCAAGACAGTGCTGCTGTAAATCGCAAATTGTGTATTGTGTGTGTGTGCGTGCGTGTGTGTGTGTGTTTGTGTCATTTTTCTATTTCCCATTTTCCCTCTGCTTTTCCAGAGAGTTCAGTGCATTCGGCCTAGTGTGTGAAGTGTGTTCTGGAGGGCACTTACGCGCAGTGGCATCCTGTGCTCCACAGAGCCATCTGGGTGAACAAGAAGAGGAGTGTTTGGCATCCTGAGGGGAATGCCGCCGAGGCTGCTCACATACTGTAGGTTTTAAATGTGCTGGGGCGATGCACTCAGATCTCCACTCCGCTCTTCTGAAGGAGGGAGGGAGGGAGGGAGAGCGAGAGCGAGAGAGAGAGAGAGAGAGAGAGAGAGAGAGAGAGAGAGAGAGAGAGAGAGAGAGAGAGAGAGAGAGAGAATGCACATCCTTTCCTTCGTTTCCTGGTGGAATCCGACTGGAGAAGTGGAGCACAAACACTCTGTGCTGTGTAGTTCTTTACGCTTTCACAGATAAGAGTGCCAGAGCAGACAGCCTGCCACGGCACTTCGTTCATCTCCCCGGGTGTTTTTTTCTTTGTTTGTTTATTTATTTATTTATTTGTATCTGCTTAACTATTTATGTCACACTCGGCTCCATACTCGACCATCTTTGACAGATAGAATAGATGCTGAACAGTGAACACAATGTTTAGAAGATGTTACACTACACTTGAGTATGCCCCTTATGACACATCTGCTTTTGTTTTTTTTTTCTATTTACAGTATATGTACAGTAAAATAGTGTAGATACATTGTAGCCAGAAATGCTCAGAGGCTGTCAGCTGTGCACCCTACTGTAGTCAGGAGTTGTATTCCAGCAGTCAAAGTCCACACGAACAGTTTCAATATTGATCAGAAAATACCTACTCTGTGTTCTTTCTGTTCAGGACATTTAACGGCAACAGCTTAGATTTTGTGACCATCATTACATTTTTTGGACACTAGTCACCCTAGTCACCTACTTTTCAGTAGGCCTATATTGTACACTCAGTCTCGTAAGTACAATATAAAGGCTTACAGTAGTTAAATATTTAAAAAGATTCAAGCCGATATGGATGGGCAGTTTTACTTATTTTTTTATACGTGTCCACATTAAAGATATTTAACTGAACGACGTGCCTTGGTCAAGAAAGTTTTTTTCACATTCTCTTATGTGATAGCCTTATATCAAAGATCACCCATTCAACATATTTTCCATCTTCTGAATGGACGGAGCATGACTCTAACTCCAAACATTTCTATTGGCTTGTCAAAAAAGGGAGTCCAAGGCACTCTTCTTGTGGAAAAATATTAAAAAGCCTTTATTGAAACATGGCTAAAAGTTTTAAAACATGGGAGCAGAGACCCACGCGTTTCGGCGCAAGCCTTCTTCAGGGTAACTGCTCAAACAGGAATTCCTAATGATATACACCTGCCAAGCACAGGTAGGAAGTCACATGAACCATTTCCCAGGTAAAAATTACATGCAAGAGCCACTAGGTGGCCACACAGGTGTCAAAAGCCAGTAAAATGGCCAGGTAGAGAGAGAGAGAGAGAGAGAGAGAGAGGGAGAGAGAGGGAGAGAGAGAGAGAGAGAGAGAGAGAGAGAGAGAGAGAGAGAGAGAGAGAGAGAGACTAGATGGCCATACAGGTGTCACAGGCCAGTGAATGGCCAGGTAGAGGGGAAAAAAACATATATACAAACAAAAGAAGATACATCAATAGCCACTAGGTGGCAACCGGCTTAGATAAGGACAGCTACCAATACTAGAAAACCACTTATAAACTGAGAAATCATTACAAAAAAGGACTAAAATCAATTTCTTCATTCAATCCTGGGTATGTCATGGCCTGCATAGTGTATATGTAGAAAGTTTCCCTTTGTAGTAATAATTTTAACCTGTCGCCACCCCTAATATTCTTTTTGATTGTTTCTAAACCATTTCTATTGGCTATTTCAGACCACATAATAAAAACCTGAAAAGAAGAACTCTTTCGTCAGTAAGCAGTGACACAGATGGGTTCTTCAATAACAATCACTCACCTCTGGACACCTTGTAGTGTAGAGCGGCCCGCAGTGTAGTGTGGCTCTGTTATGGCCACTGGTTGCATCATCCCGTTTTAGGATGTGGTTCTGTGGGTCATGTACAAAGAGAACAGTTTTCAGCCTTCTTCTCGTTCAAGCTCCATACCCACAGTTTAGTGTTTTATCTGCATTGCACCAGTCCAGTCCAAAGAGCATAACAGAGCATAATTTTGTTAAGGCTAGGTGAAGACTGACTCAAAACATCTTCCAAACACTTACCAACTGCAGCAATATACTGCAATGCTTCATGTAACCAGCATGCTATTAACAGGATTAATTCAGGATTATACTGAAAATGGAGAGTATATTTTACGGTCAATAAAAAAATAGGCCTAGTAATGTAGAATGTCATTTTAAGTTATTAGTGGTCCACTCATTCTCCAATGCAGAATACTTGCCTTTGGACCCAAATGTCACCTTCCTTCATGTTTGCTGTGCTTCGTAGACTTCATAGACTTTTGATTAAATGTCTGGACAGTGATGGACTGTAGCCTACTGAACTGGAGGCCTCATTTTCAATTCACTGATAGTTGACCTTTCACTCTGACGGTCGCCATCTATAGTACTGACAAATGTCACACAGATCAATCAAAGAACCCATTCTAAAGCTGAGTAAAGCTATGCACTTTTTTATTTTAAAGTGATATGACACAAGAAAAGAATATGTGCTTGGAATGTTTGTTTGAACATAATCATACAGTCCACTGATAGTCCTTGTGATATCTGGGGCTTTATTGTATTTCTTCTTCCATTAACGCATACAGTATCCAAAATGTGGCGGTGAGGAGCAACTGGGAATCTTTTAATCTTAAGTGTTGAAACTAACCACGTGTCACGCCAATGTGTTTTGGCCTGTTTACACTGGATGCAGATTTTGCCTGTGATTGTCCTTGTGAACTGTTTACATTGCACTGACGGCATACATTGTGCTAACGGTAAAGCCTGGGGTGTTGAGATTGTAGCTGCTCTGCCAGTGTTAGCATATGTAGGTCACTGATGCGCTACGAGCATGCATGGCTAGCTGAATGCTCAGGGGCTGAGTGATTGGAACTGGGCTGCATGCCCAGGTGGCTGCAGTTCTGGTCGAGTTGGCGCACAGGCTGACACTATCAGGAAAAAAAGAGAGGTATCTCTTCAATTGGTATGTGATTTCACACATCTCCTTCGACATAGTGAGAAAAGAAAACTGAGCTCATATTGATAGGTAGCCTTGGCATTGCTGTTGAAATGTTCAATGGAAATATTTGGATGATGTGTGTCTTCTTCAGATGTGAAATTGAACTGAAACGATAGCAGTGATAATAAATCTATGTCCTATAAGTTCCCAGACTTAGTACGCATGCTTGGTGCGTATGTGCATGCGCAGCACGCGTGTGCGTGTGTGTGTGTGTGTGTGTGTGTGTGTGTGTGTGTGTGTGTGTGTGTGTGTGTGTGTGTGTGTGTGTGCTTGTGTGTTTTATTACTTTTATTATTTTTTCAAGTGTTGTCATTGGAGTTCCAGTGTGTGGGGGGTAGAGAGGAGCCAGGATGAGCTCTGGGTTGGTGTCGTCCCCCGTGCCCCCCTTGGAAAGATGCTTCATTATGCATGTATGAGCTCTGGTGCCTGATAACCCATTGGCAGTGTTTACAAAAAAGGGGAAAAAATCAACTCACCATGTTCCAACAGTCACCATTGGGGGGCGATGTCCAGCCACACAACATTGCCCACCAAATCTTTCAGTGTTTGTGTCTCATTCTTGTCCATTCTTGTTTTTGTTTTTTTCCTTCTCCCCTTCTCTCTATTTCACTCTTCTTCTCATTTTGAAGTCGGTTTTATCACCCTCTTCTTACTTCTCTCTGACATTCAGTGCGCTCTCGCTCTTTGCCTTCCCCACCCTCCTCTAAAGCATCTTTTCATCTTCAAGGTGTGCATTTAAGAAAACAGAAAGAAATGTCTAATGAGGGATTGTAAGAATGGAGTGATTGGAAATGTGGTAAATGTGCAATATTGAGGACAATAATAAAGGGTTCGAAACAGGAGATAACGATTTGTCTGAAATGACCAGGTATGACATAATAGGGCAGCAAGTGGGGGAAATGTAAGAGCAATCCATGAAGAGTTGAATTCCTATAGCAATGCATCCCAGTTGTCATGTGTTGGAGGTCATGCTCAGCTGAAGAATTAGTAAAGGGTGTGTGTGTGTGGGGGGGGGCAGATGGTGTGTGTGTTTGTGTATGTGAGCGAAAGAGGGAGAGAGAGAGAGAAAGAGAGAGTGAGAGAGTCTGTGTTGTGTGTGTGCGTGTGTGGGGGGGTGTGTGTTCATGTGTCCAAGCCTCTGTCCGCTCGCAGCGCTACCGTAGCACTGCCACAGCCGTGTCTTCCTCCACTCCTCCCCCTTCCCCTTTAACCCGCCAGCCCAGCACAGCACTGCACAGCACAGCACAGCCCAGCCACCGTTCCTACTAAGCACATTACGCGCCGGCCGAGACAAGTGGGAGGTTGCTGCTGCCATCGCCATCGCCTTGACTGCCACCACCACATCTACTGCTATCACCACCACCACCACCACCGTTGCTGCTGCTGCTGCTGCCAGTACTGTTGCTAGTGCTGCTGCTGTTGCTCTCTGTCTCTCTCTGCACTGAAGCTCCATCTTTGCTAAAAAGGGCTCTTGACGCTGGCACACACTTAAGAACCCAGACAGCTTCTTGTGCCTACACCGCTGTGTCTGGACCTTCCAAAGGAAGGGAGGGACTGCCTGCCTGTCTGCCTACCTGCCTCCCTGCCTGCCTTCCTGACTGACTGACTGACTGAGAGCCACAGCTCACCAGAGAGCCACATCGGCATCATCACCACACCACATTACACTGAGAGAGAGAGAAGGAAAGAGAGAGAAGAAAAGAGAGAGAAGGAAAGAGAGAGAGAGAGAGAGAGAGAGAGAGAGAGAAGGAAAGAGAGAGAGAGAGAGAGAGAGAGAGAGAGAGAGAGAGAGAGAGAAAGAGAGAGAGAAGAGGGAGGGAGAGAGATAGAGATAAGAGAGAGGGAGGGAGAGAGAAAGAAACAGAGAGACAGGGAGAGAGAGAGAGAGAGAGAGGTGATTGAGATAGGAGGGAGGGAGAGTAAGCAAGCGAGTGTGAAAGAGAGGGGGAGAGGCATACACATACACATACGCACTGTGAGAGAGAGGGAGAGGAGAAGGAGAGGCAGAGAGCGAGAGAGGCAGCGGTACCCAAGGGAGAGCAAGAGAGAGGGGGTGAGGCACGGTAGACACACACACACACACACACACAGGCAGAGGCAGAGTGGGAGAGAGAGAAGAGAGAGAGAAGGGGGGAGAGCGTAGAGAGAGAGAGAGGAGAGTGTGTAAAGAGAGAGGAGGCAGAGCAGAGAGAGGAGGAGACACTGCTCTTGCTGCTGCCGCCGCCGCTGCTGCCGTCTCTCACACACACAGTGACTATGGAGAACCGCGTTGAGCCTAAGACTGTGACTGTGAGCATCTCCTGACCGCATCCACTGAAAGAGAAAGAGAGACAGAGACAGAGAGGGAGTGCGAAAGGAAGGAAGAGAGAGCGATGGAACGTGCAGGGGAAGGGGCAGGCGAGCGACTGACAGGGTCTGCTGCTCCCGTGTCCAGCCGTTAGCTGGTTGCTGCTGCCGCTCGCTGCTGCCGTCGCTGCTGCTTGCTGTCTGTGAGGCTTGGAGCTCTCGCCGCTCGCTCGCGTCTCTCTGTCAGCCTCTGTGCACTCATCGCGTCTCTGTGTCTCCTTGTGAAGCTCAGGGGGCTCGCTGCATCTAGCTGTGTCTCTCTCCGGGAGCCCCAAGGAGGGAATCTCGTTCTTACTCATCCTCTCCTCCTCTCCTCTCCTCCACTGGAAGGCACAGCCCTCCGTGTCTGCCTGTTCTTTGGTGAATATTTGATACCCTGCCTCCATATCTGTAGTATCCATGCAGTGAGGAGAACGGAGAGACTGGGAGGCTTTGCACCGGAGCAGGAGCGTTTATAAGGACAGGCTCAGTGGTGGCTGGAGTGCTGGGATTCACAGGTAGGATTTTGCTACACCGTACTCTGCTTTCACAGGATCTGCGGCTGTGTTGGTGAATGAAACTGGCGGTCCTTGTTGCTCCCCTCCCTCACGCACCAGGGGTCTGTGAGACGGGTTCATGCGTAGCCCCTGCTCCACGCCAAACGAGTCGGAAACACGGTGGATGGATAAATAGCATGGTATGGATGGATACATTTTGCATGTCATTGGCACTGGCTGGCTGCTGTCATGCTCTGGTACATGTGCTGCACTCGATGCACGATTAGAGCCAATTAAAACGTCGAGCAAAAAAATGCCATTAATACGTACACGATAATGCACAGGAATTTATCCGACATCATGTCAGACTTGCCCCCTGCTGTAGTGTCTTTGGCATTTGGCATATCTCACATGTATGACTGCCATCATCGTTACACAGATTAACCCGTGTGAGGTTTGGATGTGGATGTTGGAGGGGGGTGGACAGCATGAGGCTGATCGTTGTGTTAGATTATTGTCGTGGGGAAAGAAGCTCTTTGATTCTTTAAGCTCCTGGGTCTCAGTAATCCATCACTTTCTCTCCTCTCTCTCTCTCTCTCTCTCCATCTCTCACTCTCTCTCTCTCTCCATCTCTCTCTTTCCCTCGCTCTCCATCTCTGTCTCTGCAAGAGCTTGCAATCTGCATGTGCCTGCGAGCATGCACTGGCCACTGATGCGGAATGTGCGCACATTAGTGTCCCTTAGCTGCACGCGGAGCCAGAGCCGGGGCCGTGGCCGGGCCGGGGCCGGGGCCGGAGCCGGAGAGTAGTCCAGCCTTTTAGCCACTTTGATGTGTGGCGACACTGAAATGCGCCTCTGCCTCCGTCGGAAGCAAACAGGACCCAAAACAAGCCATCTCGCTCGCTCACTCGCTCGCATGCCGCCACTGTGTCAACGCGTGTACGCTTACCTTTTCCTCCTCTACAGTGCTGTCAGTGTGCAAACAGAATACACCCCCCCCCTCGTATTTTTTCAACAGAGGCTGTTCTTACTGTGAGCATATGAAACGAGTTGGGGGTGTGATAGTGGGAGTGTGTGTGTGGGCGTGTTTATTGTGAGGAAGTGTGTGTGTGTGTGTGTGTGTGTGTGTGTGTGTGTGTGCGTGCGGGGGGGTGTGTGTGCATGTGTGTTTGCGATGAGAGAGGGTGTGTGCATGTTTGTTTGTGTGAGAGCATGTGTGTGTGCGTGTGTGTGTGTGCGTGTGTGTGAGAGAGAGAGCAAGAGAGAGAGCATGCATGTGGGTGTGTGTATGAGATGTGGGTGTGCGTGTGATGTGCGTGTGTGTGTGTGGGTGGGGCTGCCTTCCTCCCAGTCATCCAATATCTTAAATATGCATCGATGGAAGCTGAAGTTGTCACCGGTGTCCCCTGTAATGCTCAGGTCAAGCCCTCTGGTGTCTGGCTCATATTGATATCTCTCTCTCTCCCGCTGTCAGTATTATGTCTCTCTATGTGGACGCCCCTCCCCCCACATACTCCAAGTCAGAAGGAATCACCCAAGGGAGTACAGCCTGCAGCAGCAAGGAAAATATCAGAAACCGAAAATGAATACCCTTTTTTGGTTAACATTATTACCAATGATGTTTCAGAACACTCTTGCAGAACCGTCAATGCGTGAGATCATTAAGTGCAAATAAATAGCCATGCTTTTAAAAAGTGTAAATTCATGATGGAAATGATGGTAGGATTGCCGTGCTAATGATGTGTTTGATGTGTGTAGATTTTAGCGCTGATATGCGCTAATATTTTTTCAACTTCAGTTTTAAATCCTGGTACGCGCAGCACAGCCTATTTAGACTTTCATGACTCAAAATAGTTTTGTTTTCTCATTTCTGCACATCAGTTTTCCCACTTTGTATGAGTATATTTTCATTATTCTAAAAAAGTAAGGTTCTGTACACTTTAAGCAGTCAAGTGAAATATTCCACATATTTATGGACTGTACAGAACATTTATGGACTGTACATTTACAGAAAATCTCATATACAGTATTTCATTCGTCCAAACATTTTGGGACAAAAAGACAATTGACCCAAGGTATGACATGGCAAACTACCTCAATGGGCAACAGACCCACTATTGACCATGGACCATGTCTACCATTAATGTATTATGCACACAGTATGTCACACCCTGTCCCACTCTGCAAGTGACCATGGTCCTGTTTACATCAACAATGTAGCCTACGGACAGTGCATCACACCCTATCATACTAGAGACAACTGACCATGGTCTATCTACCATCAAGAATGAATCGCATATGTCACACCCTGTCACGCTGGGGAACTGACCATGGTCCTGTATCACCAATGTATCATGCGCACAGTATGTCACGCTGAGCATGAACTATCAAGAAAGTGTGTATGTCCCCACGCTGTCAGAGCAGACTGAGTGGCTGAGTATAGTACTTCCTTTGCAATATCCATAGCTAAAGTCCAATGGTGATTCTGTATTTTCCAGTACATTTGACTTTAACATTGTGCTCTGTAGTCAGTGGAGCCATGTGCATGGGCACAATTGTAGTTAAGTCTTCAGAGTTGTGGATGAATGTAGATTTAAGATTCAAGAGTTTATTATTATTGTCAAAAAATGTTGCAGTTTAATTTCCTCTTGATTCCAATATAGGTATAGTCCTATGCATAGAATTATGCAATACTGCGTGTGCACATACGCACACACACCCTCTATTTTGCTGTAATATTGATGCTGTTGATACCATGAACGGACTGTAAAATGGTGTTGGTGTGGTGCAGAGCCTCAGTACTTGTTACTTGACCATGGCGTCTTCTTTCTGGATCCATGGTGGAAGTAATCTGTGGTTGTTGTGAAAAACACATGACTACTCATGGCAAACCGCTGAGCTGCTGCATGACGTGAGACTGGACCGCCATAGTGGTCTATGGAAGTACACACTAGCACAGCATCATGAGCAATGATGCAATTAAAGTAATTGCCTTTCCCCTTCGTAAAGTGTTTCCATCAGTGGTCCTTGGCCGTGATGGGCTTCACCAATCCATACACATGGCCACTGGAACACATAGGGGAGTCCACCCCCTGCTCTTATATGGGGACATGAAATTAGCCCTGCTCTGCCGCACCAAATTACTTGGTCGTAAAATAAATTTGGGCACACGGTGATTGTGATTGTCTGTTTTTACAGTTAATGATCTGTATTGATTACCCTGTGACTTATTTGAAATAATTAATGATCTTGTTTTAACTTGTAAGTCAATTGTTGTAAGGCATTTTGAACTGTGAACCGTCTTTTTTAATGAAAACATGAATATTATATTGTGTTCCCTAGCTGACATTTTTCCTTTCTGTCTTTTAGATCACTTTGGATGGACATGAAGAATCATCAACAGTTGGATTTACAGTATATATGACACTTATCAAGGACATTCAACAGTTTAGCTTGGCATGACTGCATCTAAGGACAAGTCTTATCAAAAACCATCATCCCTCAGGGCTAATATTGAGACAACGTATTCCATGTGCTCATTTTTCTGCACAATTGAATTTTAAACCTGCTGTGCTTCACTGCATCTGGGTGAGAAATAACAAAAAACAAAACATTGACCTCCATGGTTTCTGCCCATCTCAAAAAGCTATCATCTTACATTATTAAGATTTGTAAAGGAATGTTTACAAAGAAATTGGCGAATACCACAAAGAAGAAAGAGAGCAGTGAAACTAAAAAAGAACCAAAACTTACCCCAGAACTGCATGATCGGAATCCAACATTATCCACGGCTCTAAAAAGCACAGTGAAAAAAATATCCAAATGCTCATCTGCACGCAACATTTCTCTTGAAGAAGACGACGGAAAAAACGACTGCTCATCTCTTTCGCCAACATTCAGTTACCGTGTAGCCATCGCTAACGGGCTACAAAAAAACGCTCTCTTGAACAATAATGAAAATATATTTCACGAGGTCTTGTCCATCGACAGCAGTTACTCTGACTCTCTAAACGAGGCCAAACTCGTCCATAGATTCGATGAACAAAAAGCCTACACCATGCCAGTGAGACGAAACAGAAAGAGCCTAATCAGTCTGGCACCGTCAGATGGGAGCTCAGAAGGCGAGCGTACCGAGCGCACCAGCTTGCATACCCTTCGGTTGGGCGCGCTGCGCAAGCTGAGGAAATGGAAGAAGAGTCAAGAGTGCGTCTCATCCGACTCAGAGGTGAGCAACTGGAGGAAGACGCTGGGCATCAGGAGCAAGTCTCTGGACCGGGCCGGGCGTCAGCACAAGGCCACCACCCTGGAGCCTGGCTCCAGCTCCACGGGCTGCATCAGCCAGACCCAGGATGTCATGGAGATGATCTTCAAGGAGCTGCAGGGCATCAGCCAGATTGAGACCGAGCTCTCTGAGCTGCGTGGCCATGTCAACGCGCTCAAGAGCTCCATCGACGAGATCTCCAGCAGCGTGGAGGTGGTGCAGACCGAGATCGAGCAACTCCGCTCCGGCTTCGTCCAGTCGCGGCGGGAGACGCGTGACATACACGACTACATCAAGCAGATCAGTCATCAGACCAACAAATCGACGCTGAGATTTCTAAACGTGCCTGAGGACAAGTTTGAAAAAACAGATGATCTCATTTATCAGATCCTAAAGGAGAAAATGGGTTTTGCTGAAGCACATAAGACACTAAAAATCGAACTGGCCCATAGATTAGGGCATCAAAGAGAATGTTCCAGTGCAAAACCTCGCCCTATTATAGTTATTTTTTCATCCCCACAAGACAGGGATTTAGTTTTAAAAAAGAGCTATAAACTTAAAGGAACAGGTATATCGATCTCCACCGATGGCTTTGGCCAAGAGTCGAAGGAAAAGAAAGAGAAAGGGATCAGCTCCTCACAGACATATGAGAGCATGGACATAAAAGTGTCAACTAAGGACAAAGCAATGACAGAGAGCGATGACTGGGACTCGATGGAAAGTGACAAGGAACTAGATGAACTTAGCAAAAACAAATATGCAATGGTCAATAAGCCAGTCCAAAAAAGTAAGTCGGACAGAAAAAGCCGCCATGAAGACGCATCATATGGCTGCTCGGTCCATTACGCAGACGACAGCTACGATGACCAGGACAAGCAGGGCAAGCCTTACTATTCAGACGGAGCCCCCGGCTGGCTTTCGCAAAGCGACTACTCCACACCCAAACTCAGCCGCTCGGAGTCAGACTGCTCCAAGCTGTGCCAGTCTTACTCAGAGGACTTCTCAGAGAGCCAGTACCTCACCAGAATCAATGGATCCTCTCTCCTCTCTTCCTCAGATCAGGAACTGTGGCAACGAAAGCAGGAGGACATGGCCTCAGCCTGGTACGCAAGTCCCACCGGCGAGGCCTTGAGTCAGGAGAACACTCAGTATGTAGAGCGTAACGAAGTGGAGACGACTGACACCATAGACAGTGGTGTGAGCAATGGGCTGGTGTGCATATCAGGGGACCGTAGCCACTACAGTGGGTCGCAGGTCTCTCTGCAGGGAGATCTCTCTCCCTGGAAGGACTGGCACCACTTAGAACAAGGTGCCGACTCAGGCCTCGACGCCTCCGCAGACCATAATATAATTTCTGAGGTTAGCAGCCCCTTTGACCCGGCAGCCAATCCTGGCTTCCCTGTGAACATCACAAAATGTCTGGAGGTGGATTTGCAGTTTGAGGGCGAGAGTTACATGACACTGGACAGTACCCCCTCCACGGAGCCTGTGGTAGACAGTGACGTTGCCATTGAAAGCGAGCTGATGGAAAGTGAACCAGTGGCAGAGGTCAAACCAATGGTAGAGGTCAAGCCAATGGTAGAGGTCAAACAAGTGAAGGAAAGCAGAACTGTTAGAGAGAGCAGACCGAAGAAAGAGAGTAAGCCTGCCAGAGAGAGCAAACCAGTCAAAGAGGCTCCACCAATTAAAGATAAGAAGATAACAAAGGAAATCAAACCAGTTAACGAAACTAGACCAGTTAAAGAAACTAAACCAGGTAAAGAAACCAAGCCTATTCCTGAGAGCAAACCACTGGTGGAGAGTAAGCCGGTAGTTCAAAATGAGCCAGTTGTGCAAAGCAAACCTGTGGTAGAGAGCAAACCAGTTGTGCAAAGCAAACCTGTAGTAGAGAGCAAACCAGTTGTGCAAAGCAAACCTGTAGTAGAGAGCAAACCAGTTGTGCAAAGCAAGCCTGTAGTAGAGAGCAAACCAGTTGTGCAAAGCAAACCTGTGGTAGAAAGCAAAACTCAACCACCACAAACCAAACCTGAAGTAGAGAGCAAACCTGTGGTAGACAGCAAAACTCTGCCACCACAAACTAAACCTGCAGCTGAAAGCAAACCTGTGGTAGACAGCAAAACTCTGCCACCACAAACTAAACTTGCAAACAAAAGCAAACCTGTGGTGGAACCCAAAAGCATCACTCCACCACAGCCTCTACCAAGCCAACAGTTCAAAGAAGTTAATGTTAATCACTTTCAACAAAATCCAAAAGGCTCTCCAATGTACCGCAGTCAAAGTGAAATCAGGACCGAAAATGTGGAAGAGGTACCCAAATCCTGGAGCAGTAGGCTTAGTATAGACCTCAGCGAGAAATCCTCCTTTGGTTTTGGTTTTGGCAACACCCTGCAGAGAGCCAAATCTGCGTTGGAAGTAGTCTGGAACAAAGGCTCTACCACCAGCACCACCAGCGCTCCCACGGAGGAACCCGCTAGCTCCTCCTCGTTTTTAGGCCGATTCCGGTCCAATTCCCAGTCCACAGTCAACGACTCCAGCACCACGATAGACTCGGACGTGTACGCGGACTCGTTCTACTACAAGGCGGACGATGAGGCGGAGCAGGCCACGGAGCAGCCCGTGGACAATGAGACACATTATGTGGAGGTGATGGAACAGGTGTTGGCTAATCTAGAAAACAGAACCAATGCTAATGAGACGGGGGAGGAGGAGGAGTATGGGACAGAGCAATATCAAGAAGGACAAGCACAGGAACAAGAGCAAGAACAAGAAGCCGACCAGGAAGAGGAGGCCCCTCAGGACTACGACATGCCACAAGAGAACATTGTTCTAGAATACGACTGTAGCCTCGACGACCAATATGAGGAAGAATACGTTGAGGAATATGACGAAAACCAAGTGACCGAGGACACTGAGGAGTATGATGCCATGGTGGAGTACATTGATGTGACCGAGGATGCGGACGACAATGAGGAGACAGAGGACATAGACGAGGTTGAGGAGGTAGAGGAGATCGAGGACACTGAGGTGGTAGAGGAAGCCATTGAGGCTACTGAGAAAGAGGCCATTAAAGAAAATGTGGAACAGCAAGAGGATGAAAACAAAAACATACCTGAGACTACACCTGCTCAACCCCCAGCCGAAGCCCCGCCCAAGAAGAGAGTTCGTCCAACCTTCAAAGAGGCTGCACTGAGGGCGTACCGGAAGCAAATGGATGAGCTGCAGCAACAAATCCTTGCAGGAGGTACTGTTTCTCCTCATAATATTTTCTTCAGTTAATAACAATGATAATTGCTTTGTTTTGTTGGCTATAGTGCATTTAAAAATACTCAATGGAGCGGTGTGCATGGATATGGTGTGCATGGAAATGTACATACTGTACCGTATGTCTGTACGTACTTTACATGTGTACGTTTGTGTGTGCATGTGTGTATATGCAGGAAGTCTGTGGGTAGGGGGACTAACAGTCAAAGGCCTCTGTCACATGATGTGCTTTGAGGAGCTTTTTGAGCTATGCCAGTGAGGAGGGGGGATGTTAACTATTTGAGAGTCCTGCAACTCATTCAAACGTTGTTAAAATGTGGATGGGAGGGGTAGTTGGGTTAGAAACAGCCAAAGGCCTCTGTGAAATGATGTGCTTTTGGATGTTTTTGAGCTAGAGCAGTGAGGGTGGTATGTTAGATGTGATGGGGAGGGGAGTTAGTTTATTTTAGAGTGAGAGGGCAGCAATACTGTAGGCTCTGTTGCCAAAGGTCTTGAGTCTGCTACGGTTTAGTTAAGGTTTTTTTTTAACTTCTCTGAAGAAAGAGCAAAAAGAGCTCTGTAGCGTAGGCACCAGAGCTTGACACTGACATCTGCCAACCGGCCAAATGCTGGTAAAACTTGGCTGTGGCTGGTAACAATTTCAGTGTCACTAGAAAATTTGGCAGGTAACTTATTTTATGGTATGACATATCAGAATAGTGTATATTCTGCACTTTTCCCCCTTGTGTATCAATGTTTTTAAGTTAATGAAAAAGCTCAATTACTCAGTTTCTATTTGTTTTATTTCCATGTAGAAACCCATACACTCATCGTCTTGCTTTAAGCACCTCATCTGAGGTTAGATGTAGCGTTGTGATTAAAAAAAAACAACAACAAAAAAAAAATTGCGGCTAGTAGAATAGCTGGATGGCTAGTGACTCGGGAAAACAGTGGCCGATAAGCAAAAAAGTTAATGCCAAGCCCTGGTAGGCATGCACTTGTCAAATATGGGTTAAAATACCACTTTTTACCTAAGCTATATCTAAGGAAACATAGATCAGTTTTATGATTAAATGCCAGTCTTTCATCACGTCACCGTGGGCTGTGTGAACTCATCTATGGAACCTCTCAGTGATGAGGACATACTTCTTGAATTAGTCATTATCCCATTCTCTTCCAGATTAAATCAGGTTTCAGATGCTGCACTGCATTTATTCATTGATTTAAAAGCATAGGAAAATGTCTCTTTGAGTAGCAGTATTCCCTTATACCTCAGACTATGATGATATCAGTCATATTGTACAGTAGGTGATGTGATATTCAGGTCCATTGGACTATAAACCAGATTGTAAATCCTAATCCAGATAAGAAATATCCATAGCACAACTAACGGTAATGTAGTTGATATACCTAATTTTCCCACACAAATTCCCAAGCAGTTCAGTGGAGAAAGCTGCAAAATCTCACTGCAGTATGCTAATATCTACCCATATGCAGATCTGTGAATCCGTCAATGGACTTTTCAGGATGAATGTGCGTTGAGTGATGAAAGGAAAACAATAACAACAGCAGCGCGCCTCTTGGCACCTGTGTGGAGCGGTTGTAGGTGTGCTTAGAGCAAAGGGCCCTCTATTACTGTCACAGGGAGCCAAGGGAATATGCTCAGCCTTATTCAAAGTGAACAGGCTCCTGACCTACATTTGGCAACTTCAGACACAATATCCTGTAGTGTTCGCCACCAGTGTGCAGTGCTTTGTGCAGTGTGAGTGTATTGTCGTTTGCTTTGTGGCCAGAGCTGAGCTGGACTCACTCGTCACAAATCTGTCCACTATTGTCATGGTTAAAATATGTATGTTGGCTTCCAGGTATGTTTAGATACAACCACCTCACGTGTCACTGCTACTCTGCTCTACAAACGCACTGCACTGCACTGCACTGATTACGCCAACATTGAAACTGAGAAAGATGCCTTCGAAGCCTTGATATTAGGAATAGTTACTGCAAATATGACACAGCAATTTCTCCAAAATGGGACACATTTGGACCATAAAGCTTAGTCACAAGATAAAGGAGGTTCAATTCAGGAAGACAATTTTCAGTCCAAATTTTGACAAATTATGCAGTTACTGCACTTTGCATTTGTAGGGCAGTACTGTGGTGGCCACTGCAGTATACAAGTGAAAGCCAGCCAGTACTGTGCTGTGTGTCCCATGGAGGATGTTGTTTGAACTGCAGTCAGAATGGACAATTTTTAGTGGAGGAATGAAAGTAACGGTTTTCTATCAAGACCTCTAAAATTACATTACCCACGTAGCTTTAATATAACCAGTGTCTGAGTTCTGTACACCTGGGTAGTTTCAGGAAAAAGGGAGCTCAACATCATCTGCTGCCTAATCAACTTTTTTCTTAGTTCTCCCAATAGACCATCTCTGACTGTATGTAGGCAGGACAAGCACCACTGAATCCACTCCATGCTAAGTTGCCATGGCATATTCTTTCTAATGATTAGCAACATGCGTCAAGGAAAGCAAGTGATATCCAATATAGTCAAAACAAGATGCAGAGAGGCAGCTGTATGAACAATGTCAATCAATAGCCATTAACATTTTGTACCTGGCTGCATATTTTTGTCTCCAATCAATGGGGGAGTGTAATGCCTACGTGTTTCAACTGACGCTAAAACATCAACACAATTGTTTGTTGCAAAAGCACATGTGTTAAAAGCGCTGTATGAGGACCTTGGCACAGTTCTTCTTCTTCCCAGACCAATCTTCGCTTAACTCCTGCAGCTACTGTATTGAGATGCTAATTTGCACTCCCAAGGGCATCGTCTAACCAGGTCAGCATTGCTGTGAATATTTATTTCCGTCTCCTACTCCTGGTTGCAGTGTGTTCAGGGGAGGGACTATACGAGTGAGTGCAGGCCACTCTACATCTTCGCTCCATCGTGTTTATTCTCCTCCTCCTCCTCCTCCTCTCTCTCTCGCACTCTCTCTCTCTCTCTCTCTCTCTCTCTCTCTCTCTCTCGCTCTCGTTCTGCGCTTCGAGGGCTAGCCATCTCTGTGCTCACAATGTGTGCTGTTTTTGTTTTATTTTTGGTTGGTGGGGCTTCAACTGAGGGGCAATCAGCTATTGGGACAGGAATGATTTCAGTTCACTGCCTTAGAAAATGTGGACAGAGATGAAGCAGAGCAGGAATAGCAATTTCAGGCATTTCTGCATGAGCTGGTCTCTCTTGGTCTCTGCAGTCAGTGATGGCCAAGGTTTCAATTAGCGCTTGGGTGTGCCACATGTGCTGGCATATATCTGCTTGTACAGTGAAAGCAATTTAATGAAATGACTGATGTGAATTTGTTGTTATTATTATGTTGTTATATGCTTAAAAAGGCCAGAAAACCCAAGTCACAGCTTCCTAATATTATACTCCTCTTTTATGTTTTGCCCAGTTGCAAGTAAACAACTTAAAGTCACATATTTAGGGCTGTGGCTTCTTTTTGAGAACTGTTTGTTTATTCGGCCCCATTCCCTGCCCAGGCACAGAATCTGCTCAGGGGCTTGTAGCAAATGGCCAAGGAAGTATTGTAGCTATGTGGAGGGAAATATGGGGTCAAAGAAGGCAGCCCTCTCTGCTTTACTGCTACTAACAAAAAGGGCATGTGCTGAATGCATAAAATGGCGTTAAAGATAGCTGCTGTTTGTGTTTGTGCACTTACAACAACATGCTGCTGAGCACAGTGATTAGCACGATTTCCACACACATTAGCTCATGATTTACCATGAGCTTACCATGAAGATTACAATACTGGTAGATTTTCTTAACCCCTTAGCACAGAGTCCATGTTGTAACTTACTGTCACCAACATTGTAATAGCTATGTTTTAATCTGTTACTTAAGGCTCTCGGTAATGTCATAGCAATGTTGGTGTGATGTAGGCCTACACGTAGTTGAGTATTTTCAGAAAATAGTGAACAGGCCTGACGGTGACCCCATCTGCACTAAGAGGCTACATACACCTTTTAGCCTACGTTGTTTCCTATTAGTGGAAAAGGGATAGTGCAACTAGCCAAATAATAAATACTGATTTGCGTGATTTTATTCACATTTGTTTCTACCTTGTTCCTCTGCTGTGTAATCGTATCTTTGGCAAATGTATATTCATGTAATTTTATTAACCTTATTAACCATGATTGCAAGGGCGGCAACATGACTGCCACCCCAATTCCGGGTGTGCATCAGGGAAATTTTATTGAGTCTTTAGTGAGACATTTGATATTTGGCCGAAGTATCAGGTCGCCGGTCTGTGTCCGCCTGTGGCCGCTTAGCGTACAGGCAAAAGCTCAACATTTAAGAGCTTTAAAATAGTTCTATACATGCAAGAAGTGGTCTACTATAGGCCTACACTTGTGTCTGTCTGTTTTCTGCAATGCTAATGTTAGCATAGCGTAAAATCTCAAGGTATGAAATGGTAATGTGGAGGAACCTATTTGAATGAAATAATTTTACTGTGCATTTGTACATTCATCTGTGCTGGCCATGGTGTTTATAGACCTCTAGGGTATTTAAATGAAGTAAAAACGTAAATGTGAAAAACCTCACAATTGACCACCATTTATAATTTGGCCTTGAAATTGGCTGAGCTGACCAGATATCCTGTGGTTGCAGAAAATGTCAAAAATTGGCATGGTTTGTGGGCATGGTGATAAGGTGGATAGAGATGTGGTGATGAGTCAGACTTTCTCATCACATGTAGGTATATAGCCCACTGAATATTTGACACCAGCTGGAAGTGAAACGCTCTTTGTTTTTAGTCAAAACAGAACATCAGATGAGTCCACTATCCATTAGCAGAGCTCTGCTAAGTAGCAGGGGCAGCATTACTGTATATGTTTGTACAAACATATCTTAACATCCAGTCAACATAGCTGTCATCGAACCATTTGTGCATGTTGTCCCCTCATTGTGGATACAGTAGGGGAGTTTTTGTTGTGGTGCTCCGATTACCTGATTTAGTTGCTGCCGAGTCACTAAAATGGATTGCTGTTAAATTTAGGAGGAAAAAAGATAACTGCTCAAGTTATCAAAAGTTCACAAAGGAGTTGTGACTCCACAAGAGAGTATCCCTAGAGCAGAACCGTTAAGGTGGATTCATGTATAATTGCAACCAGCGAAACATTAAACTGTTAGTTAGGAGCATAGCCAATGAACTTCTATTACACTTTCCCTCATCAAATCTAGGTCAGTAATATATTTTCTGGGCTGTGCACATCAGCAGAGCATGGGTAGTGTTGTGTGTAATGAATGTGTGTGATATTGGCATGAAATCTGTGTGTGTGTGTGTGTGTGTGTGTGTGTGTGTGTGTGTGTGTGTGTGTGTGTGTGTGTGTGTGTGTGTGTGTGTGTGTGTGTGCGCGTGTGCGCGCGCGTGCGTGCATGCGTGCATGCGTGTGTGCGCGCACATGCACGTGTGTTTGTGTGTGTGTTAGTTAATGAGCAGAAATAATTTTAAAATTAAACGTTTCCAGTTCGAGTTATACATGTGCTGTAGCTATCTCTTGGAATGCAATGTTTCTGCGTTGTACTATTTTGCACATAATCTTTCCATTCACACTGCCTTGAGGGGATAAACCTGCTAATCTCATTGCGCTCTGTATTGCCCTTCTCTTCTCTTTTCTTTGTCTTTGCAGATAGCAATGCGTTGGATTCACAGGTTCTGAGTTTCTATACTGTACCATCGTATTCCCTCTGTCTCTGTGCTATCTATCTTGTCCCTCTCTTATCCCCTTTCCCATTCTTCACCGTGTACAGACTCGCCACACTCTCTCTATTAAATTACCAGTGATTAAAAGGTCCTTGACACCTCCATCCTTTCACATTAGTGTTGCTGCAGTGTGGTCTAATCTGTCCCTGACCATCCCCGGTCATTTTTGTGTTTTAGTTTTGCATGCATTTAGCTGTGGAACATTATTTTTTTGTATTTAATATTACTGAATGTACTATACATATACGATTTAGTTATTTATTTTGTTGTCATTTCATAATCCCACATTCCCCTCTGTATTTATTTTGATGTGTGCGCATGTGTTTAAGAGTAAAATTGAAGCAAAGTATTGTGTTGCTGTGCAACAGCCGTGGTGCTAACACTGTCTCTGTGTATTCCAAAGGCTGTTGGAAGTGCCCTGGGCGTCCTGGATGCCTTGGGCGCAGGAGGGTAAGTAGACCTTGCATACCTGAAATCCAAATACAAACACACAGTATATTTTGAACTGTTATTCCAACACTTTTACAGTGGGGCCAACTGAATAGTTTTACATTTGACCCTTATGTGTATTGTTGTTTGTCCCTGAGTAATTGCAGAACTTACAGGCACTTTCCCCTCATACAATATTTGCTAATAACTATTGGCCTAACTTTCTTTCACCATCAGATAAGTTTATCAGGCTGTTCTGATTTTGGATTGATGGTTTTAATTTACAGCGATAGCTTCTATATATAGATCCGGAGTGGTAGAAAACAAGCGTTGGTCACATTGTGAGAGTTCATTAGTGACCAGCTGTCCGTTAAATTGATTGTTTTTAGTTTGCTGCAGTAATGGCGGCGACTGTGGCTTGCCTTCTTGGAGATGAGTGGATACAAAAACAAGGAGGAAAGGAAGAAAATGGAAAAAAGAGTTCATAACATAGTGAGAGTTGCAAGCAAGCGTAGCGGCGAGAATGGCAGTGATAAATAGGGGCCAGGGGGCCAGTGCAGGCTGTGTCACGTCACCCTCCTAGTGTCGCAGGGATGGGAGCTGTCACTGTCAGGGCCGGGTCTAGTCTATTTGGTGCCCTAGGCGCGCGCTCCTTTTCCTTTTTACAAATTGGTGCCTGCAAAGGTAGATAATGTACATATTTACTGTGTACTCATGAATAACCATTATCAATGTAAAGTTTGATGGTTTATTTCACTTAACATTCTGTGGGACTGTAGGCGTTACTGGTGCCCCTCGAAACATTTAAGGCCCTAGGCGTTTGCCTTGTGGTCCTATGCCTAGTGCCGGCCCTGGTCATTGTCACAGTAGGGTGCACACAAGGTGATCCACAAAACCCACACTGCCGGCTCCGGAGTGATATCTGTAAGAGTCATGGGTCACGGGAGGAGGAAAACTTTCATTTCCTACTTTCTTTGCTGTCTGGCTCTCCCGAGACTGAAAAACGCCCAGTGCAGAGTCACAGTGCAGATAGGCTGCTGCATGAGATTGACAGGTGAAATAAACCATGTGTATCCATCCGTGTTCAGGAAGTTGTGATATGTACCGGTACAGTTATTAAGATAGATGATGTTGTGTTGAGCAGACCCCTGTCTGTTTTTCATGAAACTGCTCATAGTATTTGCTTGTGAGATGGTGTGCCTTTGCCAGAGGCTGTGGTGGTGGCAGTGGCTGTGATGCAATATAGTACATACACATGCATAAACATTTACATGCCATTTGGCCCTCTTCTGAAGGAAATGGGCCATGTCTCTGAGGTGTCGTGGATATGTTTTGGCCGTAGAGTTATTGGTTTGTTTTCCTTGCATGTGTTTTCCTTCTATGTGTGAAGAGTGCTTACTTAAGGCTTAGTTTGGCAAGTGATAAGAGCCGGCCTGCTTCAAGACATGCAGCATCTTACGTCTCTCTCTGTGGCGGTCAGGGGTGCTCTTAGGGGCGGGCAAGAGGGAAATTGCCTGGAGTGGCACCTGTGAGCGGGTAAATCTTGAAACTCTGCACTGACAACATGCAAAAATCTCAAATTACCACTATTAACACATTATTTGCGTGCTATAATCACACTATAGCATTAACATGGTATTAGCAGGTTTTTTTATGAGCAGTTATAAGGATTTTTTTTGCCGATTTAGCATTTTTTTTCGCCAAGGGGCGGGGCTGTGGTGGGAGCCGGGCGCCATAGGGGGCCTCACCTGAGGCGCCAGTCATTGTAGGATCGCCACTGGTGGCCTGAACTAATTCCTCATCAGTATGAAGGTGATGAAGTGAGAGAGTCAGAGAGAGAGAGAGAGAGAGAGAGCAGCAGTAATAAACACCTTGAAGTGTCTGATGCTGCCAAGCTTTCAGAAGCACTCGGTTTGCATTCTGCAGCGAGGACCCCCTGCTGAAAGACCCTGCTTATCTCAGGATACAATTTTTTTCTCCAGAATCTCCCGGCATCAGATATAATTTCACTGCGGTGCCGTGCATTTATTTTCCCCCCTTTCTCACCGATGTCTCACCGAAAGACGTAAACAGCACAATAGTATACCAGGTTGCCGTGCAAGCGGCAAGTGTTTACTCAGAGGCTTAGTAATGTATTTGTTTACTTGTTCATTTGTCTGTTGTGCGTGTATTCGTGGCTGAGAGGACTATGAACGCAGCCAGGCAGACAACAAGACTACCATGCTTGGCCTTGAGTCACCTGTTTCATGACACTCTATCTCATGTCACACTTGGTTGCTGGGAGGAAGCGCTGGCTGCCTTCAGACAGCCACACCTGGCTCCATCTATTTTGGGTGTTTGTCCCGTCACCTCTCTGCACAGAGTTCCCACCAGGGTGCTGTTTGGTCCACTGACAGGTTTCTCACCTGCCCTGCTGTGCAAGTGTCTGCAAGTCTTTGGCATCTGAGAGGCCCAAATGTGTTGGTGGCACGCACATGTACACAAGCGCAGTGCAGCAGCAGAGAGCCAAGCGTGGGAAAGCCGAGGCGAATTGACGTACGGCCCTAGTTGTTTGCCAGAGCCCCTAAATCAAATCAGCCTTTTTAGCCCCGTAATGTCTTACACTGCACAGCATTATTATGATATTAATAGACACTAAATCTGTCTGCTCTTGCAGGGCTGGCAGCATACTTTATGGTATTGACAGCATGCCTGATTTGCGGCGCAAGAGGACCATGCCCATTGTCCGAGACCTGGTGAGTTATCTGCCTCAACAAGGTTTATCTTTGATTTATACAGAGTTGATCCAGCACAGCACCTCCTGCCATGTTAGCTGCGGTGGTGTGGGGACCAGGGTGGGGACGCCACATCCTTGCACACTACAGTACTGCTCTGTGTTAATCATTAAATATAGTTGAAGTGGGTCGTATCTCACCTTAAATTGGCAAATAAAAAATGAAGGACTTTTTGATCTAGATGGGACTTCAATCCTTATTGTGCTATTAGGATACATGTCTTGTCTGTTTTGTGAGTTCATATTTCATGTTGAGTCTTTGTTTTATCCAAAAAAATAAGTTTTTTGAATGACTGCTCTTTGGAATGAATAATTTCGTTTTCCTAAGCATTTTCTGTATATACATGTGTACGTCCGTATCTGTTGTTTTATGTTGCAATATGATTGAAAAGCATTATTTATGTGTTGGTGAATGATATACCAGTAGAAGTATTAGCATGTAACTGTGTAAATTCAAAAATGTCTGTCCCTTTTTAATTTAAGTTAAGAATTATGTATTAATTTTTATCATAGCATAACATGGCTTGATGTCTCACTCGTAATTACTTGCAAATTGTTCATAAAGCATTGAAGGACAAAAAATGATGCTGTATTTGTCCATATCTCGCATGAAATTAAAAACCAACAATGTCTTGGTAAGTATGGGTGTCACTTTTGTGTTTGGGTTTTGCGTGTATATATTTCATCCCCACACGATCCCATGACTTCTATGGGTGATATTTTTCAGTGGGTTGTCAGATTTCTGCTAAGCCTGACGTTGCCTGGCCTGGACATTTTAGTGCCGGGGAGGACTCGAAGGCAAATAATAATAATAAAAAACATGAAATGTTGACAACTCGACCCAAAAATATAAACTGAGGACTTCATTGACTTCTGATTTAACTGTGCCCAGGCTTTTAAATCATGTAAAAGCAGCGCACCACCACGTCTTTTACAATCCCGGATGAAGTCAGCAGCTCACCGGTTAAATTTAGTCTCGTCCTCTCTCATGCTTCCCTCCCCCTATTTCTATCTGTCTATCACTCTGTCCGTACATGCCCCTAGTTGGCTGTGTGATTGCTTCAAGGCAACAGCAGTCCTAAAGTATATTGTTTTTCTTCAGGACAGGAGGAGCACCTACTTTTGGGCAATGAGGTGCCAAAAGATAATTATTAAGCAATTAAAACAAAACCATACCAATGCATTTCAAGTCCTTGATTAGACACTCACTGTTTTACTTTTGGAAACAGTGATTTGTTTTTCTTTTATTTTCTTTTGTTTTTTATTTTGTTTTACTTTTTTCCAAAATGGTTGTGATGATGACGATATTGCCTGCAGCAACCTCAGCTGTGATAGTGCATGCTCGGTAAACTTACATCAACACGTTTTGAGTTCATGTAGAGGTCACTTTTCCTCTCCTACATTCCTTTGCTTTCAAGGTGCAAACGGCTTTCCATCGGTCTTTACCATAACTTTGGGGATACTGTGAACTTGGTGCTTTGGTAGATGGTAAAGACTAGCTCAATATTGTCAGCTGTCGATGTCTGCATTCCTCTTTTGTCACATTTCTTCCTTTGGCTCTAGTTGAGTGTTTCAAAACAAACCTTCTATCTCTTTCTACCAACAACATTTCTACCTGGACATCCTTTGATTTAAAATTGACCTCCTTATTTCTTTCGACGTGAGTCAGTCTTATACCACTGGCTATACACATGAGAAATGTGTGCCTCATGCGTTTGTCTATTTGTGAGTACAATGTGCAGTGTAGACAGCAGAAATATTATATTTTATAATCATTCTTTATTAAAAATCTTCATTTTCAGTACTTTGGGCTAAAGGTCACACAAAAGGCAATGCATGAGTGAATTGTCAGCCGGTAATGCATGAGTGAGTAGAGATTGTATGTATGTAAAGATAGCAGCGTGATGATGAGCACAGATGCATAGCGTGCCTTCTGCTTAGTGGCCAGACAATAAATCCCACTACACTCTACTCTGCATGGCACTAGAAATGCCCATGCTATGCCAGAATGATGCAAGGTTAGGTCTGAAACTGCACTGTAGACACTTACTAATTCTCCTTATTCTCCCCCTCTCGCCTCCTAACGTGACTGACTGGATATATCAGGCCTTGGTAAGTTTGGATTTTTTTCTTATTCTTTTGTTGTATGCTATTGTTGTCTTTTGTTGCTGTGTATTAAACTCAATATTCTCAATTCAATGGACTGCACTATGGTGCGTAAAACTTCGTGTCACCTCGTGTTCTTTTAAGCAACTTCAAAATGCCTGGAGTATGTAATGGTAGTTAGAAAGCTTGCATGCTCTGTCTTGTTTCATTACTGTGGTTTCTTCTTATTAAATGGAACATGCATGCTTAGTCCTGTGATTGCTTTTGATACGATAACTCCCTGCTATTTGTTAGCCACTGTATCATTGTTGATAACAGTGTCAAAAGTAACTAGCGTCAACTTTTGGGCGACAACAGAAGCAATCAAATACTGTATAGACAACTCTTCTTTGTGCAGATTGGCTGTCCACATGTTGCAGCTGTGGATAACTGGCAGCCAATCAGAATGTAGGATGTGAATTAATAAGCATGATTGAACATTTGAATGCTTCACATCATAGCCAACATGGCCTGACAACACTCTGGCATTAATAAATAATGTATGAGTGTCTCTGGTAGCTTGTGTTCTCACCCGTGCTGTAATCACGACAGCCCTAATTGAATTGAATTTCGCCTCTTCTTCCTTCACCTAGACTTTGGCTGCTCGAAAGGCAGGCATATCGTTCGCCCTGGTGAGCAGATCAACTCTGAACAACGAGGATCTGGTGAGTGTTTTGTCAACAGACACAGCGGCATTACACACACCCTGAATACTACATCCCACTCAGATCAGCCAGTCAAGTATCATAATAGCATCAGCGATGTACTGTAAAGTGCCATGTGGCCGCCAGCCACAAGCCTCATAGTCAGGCTCACGAAAGACCAAGTAAAGGAAAGCAAGGCAAGGTGAGTTTATATCTACAGTATGTCGCATTTCATATTTCATAAGCATCAAATCACAGGTGATGAAGCAGGAATGAAAGTAGGGGGAAAATATAGACGTCAAATCATTAAAATCCCAATGAGAACATCCCTGACTGACCTGGGTTGTGTTTCAAAAGACTTAAGTAGTCCTTAAAGCGATACTGTCCCATTTTTGGAAATAAGCTCATATCAAACCTCCCCTTGAGTTAAATCGTTGAGTTTCACCTTTCTCCTGTACTTTCAACCGTTCTCTGAGTATGGCAGTGCAAATTTTACCTCCATGCTAGCAGTTAATATTGAGTCCTATGAGACCAGCTGGCGGCTAACTGGTCTCATAGGACTCAATGTTAACTGCTAGCTTGGACGTAAAATTTGCACTGCCGTACCTAGAGAACGGTTGAAAGTATAGGAGAACGGTAAAACCCTTTCATTTAACTCAAGGGCAGGTGTAAAATAAGCTTATTTCCAAAAATGGGACAGTATCACTTTAAGCTTAAGTAGTGCTGCTTAAATATGAGATGCCCCCTAGGCAATATATCAGAAATAGGTTTCACATCATCACTTAAACTTTATACTGTACATACACTATTTGACATCGCACATGAACTTTGTGCAAGCCTGTGCCAGAAAAAATATTGTATGTAGGCCTATAAAATTGTATCATATGTATAAACTTTTAGTAATGTGGTTTATTGACTATTGGGTGCACCTCATACTTCAGCATTACTTAGGCTGAAGTACCACTTAAGAGTTTTTGGGAAACGCAGCCCTGGACAGCTTCCCAGCATTTGAATATGAACAGAGTGAAGTGAGCTTAGGCTCGTTTCATTGAGCAGGCCAAACTGTGGTGGTGGTGGGAGTACTGATGATCCCCCTGTATTGACTAGAGAATGAACTTGAACGTGCTGCATGGCTGAAAGGACTACACTTGCTGTCTTTGAATGATCTGGCCATTCCTTTATGTGGACAAGAGGCCCCTTTTAATCATGGCCCCTGCTTTGTGTTAGATGCCGAGGAGCTACAGCTTTGGGGGGAAGGCTGAGCGCCTTAATCAATGTGTGGAGCACTAGTCTTTTCTCTTTTTTTCCTTTCCTTTCAGTGACCTCTAGAGCTCTATGCAATTGATTGCAATTCACTAAATAAGTGAAAGAGAGAACCCCCGTAATGCAATTTCAGAAAGTAATGCGCAATAGCATGCTGCTCTCTGCTCCCCATACAGCAGTTTCTTGAAGGACTGTGAACTGTGACATAGAGTCAATTCAAAATCTTGTTTGACTTTTATCATGAATGTTTCCCTGATCCCAGTTCAGAGTCTGCTGGACACTAATCTACACAAGTCTCTCACCTCTGCTCCATGTTCAGTTCAATAAACGTATC
Source organism: Engraulis encrasicolus (assembly GCF_034702125.1). Classification (NCBI taxonomy): domain Eukaryota; kingdom Metazoa; phylum Chordata; class Actinopteri; order Clupeiformes; family Engraulidae; genus Engraulis; species Engraulis encrasicolus. The sequence goes on from NC_085878.1 coordinate 49,098,435, forward strand.
ATTACATGGACCTGAGAGTTCATTCTAGTGTATGTACTGTGGATTTTATAATTATATGTCCCCAGACTATTTACTTCCTAATTTAACCACACATTACTTCACTACAATGACACACTAACCTGAATCTGTGTACTCTAGACTTAACGTTAATTTAGGTTAAATAAAAAGCTCCACACAAGGATTGAGGTATTGGGCCATTCTCTTCATTCATCACATCAGCAGTATAGAGGTCATGTTTTTCATTTCATTTCCAGCGTAGCTACATACACTGCATAAGCTTCAGAGAACATCAGAGCAGTGTAAAAAATGTTTGATGTGTAGTGGTATTGCGTTCAGATCAGATGTTTGTGTGTGTGTGTGTGTGTGTGTGTGTGTGTGTGTGTGTGTGTGTGTGTGTGTGTGTGTGTGTGTGTGTGTGTGTGTGTGTGTGTGTGTGTGTGTGCATACAGCATATTCACATTGTCCTGTAGCAGCGGCAGCAATGTGGAAGTAGGCCGTCCAGATGTCGGTGTGTTATTCGCTGCATTAAGTCCATGAGAGAGCATCCCCTGTGAGGAATCTCGGCCCAGCGTGTTCTCGCCAACCAAAGCCATATGCTGTGGAGTATTACGTCAGCTTACGAGGGCCTCTATTGATGTGGAGTGGAGTTACGAGGTGGGGGAGTGGGTTCTTGGTTGGAATTTAGATGATTTCCATGGATTTCTTGCACTACAGATCTTAGTGCTCAGCTGAGGATGGGCTTTTGCTGAAGTGTGTGTATAGTGTTCTGTTAGACCATCACATTAATTTGAAATGATACCAATTAAATAGGTTCAACTTAGCCAGGTAAAACAGAGTGATGTAACCCTGACTGTCAACATGGGTGATAACCATTGTGGAATGTGTTGTTGAGAGTGGAAGCATACATCTCAAATAAGTAATAAGATACATTCTAATCTAATTGACTTCACGTTATTTGAAGATGCACATCCAACACAAATGCATACCTAGCGTGCTTTCCCGTTGATGCTTTGAGAGCTTTGGTTTCCCCCTTCATCATTCATTCCTGTGTTGTCGGTGTGCTGGAGACATATCTTCAGAAGCTAATGACTGTATCATGGACCAATATAATGCCATGGACAGGTTCTCTCCATCGTTAACCATGGGTGAAGGATCAGAGGTGAACATCCCTGACACTATAGCTCTTGAGCCTCTCTGACGCCGACTCTCATTGGGCAAAGAATGTGCATTGTGCTAACTGCGGTGCTTCGGTGAAGGCTATTGAAAATGTTCAGGTTGTCAAGGATACTATGTCTATGGCAGCGGGAGGGGATGCTGATATTGTTTTTCGTCACATGGTGCTCCTCTGTCTAGGAGAAGCTGTCTCTGATCGATAACGGCTTATGTCAGGGATCAAGCATTGTGACTATAGTCCTACGCACGCACACAGTGCAGACTGCAGACTGCAGACTGCACAGTGAGACTGAAGAGCGGGACAAAAACAGCATATGGAGGATGCTGAGGGGATTGTGTGTGCCTGTGCCGCCACTTTCCCTTTCAGAGCCGTCTGCTGCCCGGGGCTAAATCCTCGTCATTTGGATGGAACAGATTTTCAAAAAGAAAAGAAGAATACATGCAAACAGCTTCTATCGTCTTCGCTTCAAGTGTGTGTCAGCAAGTGGGGCAGCCGACTAGTCTCTGCAGAGTTAGAGAACCCCAATCAACCTGCACCACTCCTCTCTCTTGGGGAGGATGCATTATGTGGAATAAAAAAACCCTCACTCTGCAGTAAGCTGTTAGGACGCAGAGGGAAGCTGGTGGGGAGGGGGACAAAGGGTCCCTTTGAAAGGGGCCAGTTGTCCTGGGACCAGGAAGAAGGGGGGTTCCCAGAATTGTGTTCCAAACAAGCCCAAACAAAACTGCCAGCAGCCCTGAAGATGCATTTTGTAAAATTATAATCTCCCTCTGCAACGAGCTCCTAATGAGACAAAGGAAGTTGCCTTGAAAACGACAATTTGATTGCTCAAAAAGAAAAAAAGGGAAACACTTTGAAAGCTGAAAAGGCTTCAGGTAAATAACGCGCCCAAGCTTAAAGCACCACCAGCTAGCAAGGCCCCATGATGAGATGCTCTTCAGTTCTCTCTGTGCTGTCAGGAAAAACAGATTTGTACAGCTGCAGTTTTAGGCTCCATGGGGTCAACTGTTATATAATGCTATTATATATAGATATTGCTGTAGTGATAGGATTACTATACATGGCTGCACTGTCTTGGCACGTGTGTCTGTTCCTGGCCCTGTGCCAAACTGTGAGTAACATGTTAGCATTTGTTTGTGTCAACACTGAGCCCAAATTAAATGCAGTGGAACTTCTGATTTTAGCTGACTGGTCAACCTTTCATTAATTGCAGGGCACTTAAGTGCTGTCTCACTTGCAATATAAGCACAAAAGGTTGAGTAGAGCCATAGCCTTTCGAGCGGTAATGGTTAGTCTGTCATACGTCAACCCCTCTTTACCCTGATGAGAGTAAATGCCTCTCTCTTGCTGCTGTCTCACATGCAATACATAGTATGGCCTCTACCCTATTAATGTCTATGGCATTTCTTGCCTCAGCACAAAATGAAGAGCTCTTCTCCAAACGCCATTTTAAAAGGCCTACAGTTTCACAAATCTGCCGCTTTCTTTGATTATAAAGTAAATTGGAATTGGAAATGGGTTGAAAATGGGAAACAGGCAGCCATGGCCCAGTGTGGTTAAGAAGAAGGGTGTTTTATATCAGAGGGTTGCAGGTTCGATTTCCACCCGCCCACTGAGGTGAGGCTGAGGTGCCCTTGAGCAAGGCAGCTAATCCCACACTGCTCCAAGGACTGTAGGCAGTACCCTGTACCCTGTACCCTGTACAGGAGAAAGGTACAACTCAATCATTTAAAGGGCAACTCCTGCCAATTTCAATGTGCTGTTGTATTGCTCACGCTACCCTTGACTTGTCAGTACCCGGTGACGCTGCATTTTTTGGCTCAGCCCTTTCCGAGATATGAGCTATTCTAATGGGGGCAACTTTTGTTTACATTTCAAAAAAACATTTTCATTTATTCCCAAAAACATCCAAAAGGGGAGATGTAAAATTAACTTATTTCCAAAATGGCACAATATCACATAATTTCAGCCATTCACTGAGTATGGCAGTGCAAATTGTACATCCAAGCTAGCAATTAACATTGAATCCTACGAGACCAGCTAACAGTTAGCTGGTCTCATAGAATTCAATGTTAATTGCTAGCTTGGAGGTAAAGTTTGTAAACTGTAAATACAGAAGAAAGGTTCAACTCAATCATTTAACTCATTTATTCCCAAAAATGGCACAACATCACTTTAAAATAACTGTCATTTTTAATAAAAGCGTCTGCTAAATGTAATGTAATAATGTAACGGGTTAATGCTATCTGATTTTTCCTACCCAATTTTAAACAACAAAACAGTGATTTCACTAATCTTAACTGAGACGCACAACACAAACACATCACTCTTCGAATGCTTTTGAGAATGGATACTACACAGTATAGCATTCTGGAAAATATCTCTTTAAAAACACGTTTTGTATTGTACTTTACTATGTATTGTACTGTACTGCACAGTGTTGTGTAATTTGTGGCCCCGTTATGCTATGCCTATAATGGTGCAGTTACAGCACACACCACACCTAAGTAAGCGCGCCGACCTCCATTCAGGTGCTTCTGTGTAGAGCAGAGCATGAGAGCTCCGCCTGAAATATCCAATTTAACTCATGACCACACATGACCTGGATTGGCAAATAAGGCACTTTCGTCATGTTTACGCTTCATTAAAATCTTTTTTTATCAGTAACGCCACAAGCACATAGGCCTATAGCGGGGCCTCCCGAGGATATTACGCTTCTCCAAAGACTTTAATGACTTCGGTCTAGCTCAGTTAAGTGTAAGATTTTAATAGTGTGCCGTGTGAAAGTACTCTGAAAAAAACACCTTTTGCTTATGCTGACATGTGAAGAACACCTGAATTGTTATTGAGACAAACATTTGGTTTAGCGCAAATGCTGGCCCTGGCTTCTTTTATGAGGTAAATCATTGGACTTCATTCCAAAGCCCTTTAATGTAATCCGCTCCTTCGGGAAGTACGGCTACCTTATTTTCTTTTTTTTCCCTTTCTGGATCCTTGCACACAGTTAACATTATTGGCTGCTAATGAAATGGCCAGTGAGGGGGCTCGGTCGGCACGGGAATAGGAACAGGAACAGAAAGGCTATAAAACTCTCGGCAAAATGCATGGCTGAAGAAGTTGGACAACTCAATAGACTGTCTGCGTCTCTGTCAGCTGTAACTCACAGCGCCCGCCGGCCCATGTTTCCCTCGTCGCACCTACCCCCTCCGCCACCACCACCACCCCCGAAGCGCTGAGCAGACACAGTAAAAAGGGCAGAAGTTATGGCTACATTGATTTCCCCCTGTCACAAAGAAGCAAACGATGGTTAGATATCTGTTATGGTCACATGACTCGAGACACTTGGACACATCGCTCCAACAATAAAGCATCCCCAACTGAGTGGTACAGGCTCAGTGCTAAGGTCAGGGTTTGATTCTGATTGTGATTCACTACTGGCACGGAGAAAATGAAGGGTGTTGGTGGTGATGGTGGTGGGGGTATCTGACTTCTTGAATTGATTGACAAAACAAAGAGGGAGCCATGTATGTACTAATACTGAAACATAAATCAATATGCTATGCGTGCACTGCAAGATGAAGATGGACTCTGGGAAATATATTATGAGATTTGAGCCTTGTTAGCGTATTGGCTGGCGCAGTTGCCCTTTTCATGTTTCCGTGATTGAAGCAGGGTGTGCGATTTCATGTCATCTCATGCTATGTTCAGCCATGGGTAGACTAGGCCTATCTAATAACTCAACCTGTAAATAACCTTTAGCAATATAAATGCATACTGTAAATCTAGCCATTTATTTTCCTTGCAATTAACATTTTTATTTTCTGAATACGCACTTTTTTTTGGACTTGTAATCTGTAATAACTCAACCTGTAAATAACCTTTAGCAATATAAATGCATACTGTAAATCTAGCCATTTATTTTCCTTGCAATTAACATTTTTATTTTCTGAATACGCACTTTTTTTTGGACTTGTCAGTCTTCTCTATTGCACTCATTTAGTTAATATGGGAAAGAACTATGCCTCGTTTTATTTTCAGACAGCATAAAGCATAATGATCCGCTTTATGTGACTAGACTACAGCAAGTGTCATTTGTAAGCCTGCAACAAGAGCCTGCACTGTACTGATGCCTAATCAAGAGCTCAATCAACCAATCTCTCTCCTCTCTCCTATCTCTCCTCTGTCTTCAGAAACTCCATGTGCTGAGGAAGACTTTGCAGGCCTTAATCTACCCGATCTCTTCCACCACACCTCACAACTTTGAGGTGTGGACGGCGACGGCGCCCACATACTGCCATGAGTGTGAGGGGCTGCTGTGGGGCATCGCGCGCCAGGGCATGCGCTGCTCTGAGTGCAGTGTCAAATGCCACGAGAAGTGCCAGGACCTCCTTAATGCAGACTGCCTACAGAGTAAGTCTAGTTCTCACCCTAACTATCTTTCTCATTTTGCGTTTTCTGTCTCTTTCGCTTTCTCTGTCTTTTTTTCTTTTTCTCTGTCTCTGTTTCTATCTCCCTCCCTCTCTTTCTTTCTATCATTAGGGGCCAAGCAGCGAAGCTGGCGAAGGCCCCTATAGTGTTAGCTGGTATTCTTATTATTATTACGTAGGCATCTTTCCTCTCCTTAGCAAGTCTATGGCAGCCCATAGAACCGTAGGTAGGAAAATGCTGTAAATCGGCAAACACATTCGGGCCAGTCTCAGCATTACCCAGAGCAATTTATAAGACCCCAGCCCCAACGCTCTAGCGCCACCAGCAGGTCAAAGTTGCAGGTACATTTCTGCTTGCAACTTTTGAACCGCTGGGCCAATTTTCATAAACTTGATATCCCTGGAATCCTTGAGCCAAGACGAATCCGACGCATATGACGTCATTTTCCGCCAGGATAGTTTTCCCGCCATTTGGAATTTTGTAAAATTCAATAAAAATGCTATTTTTTCCGCAATTTTTGACCAATTCGCCCGAAATTCGGTATATAGTATCTCTGGACTGAGCTACACATGGGGTCTCAAGGAATATTGGATATGTTTTATCGTTTAGCCGTGACATCCAATCAAAATGGTCGTAAAAGTGGTGAAACAGGAAGTGAAGTCATATCTCAGGAACCGTTTGTCGAATTAGGCTGGGATTTTGTTCACAGATAGTAGTTCATCCCATGACCTACCACAAAAAAAATCAGATACCCAGCTTTAACTTTGTAGCGCCACCAACAGGTCAAAATTCTAGCTACATATTTGCCTGTAGCTTTTACACCATATGCCTAATTTTACAAATAATACTATCACTAGAATCCTTGGGCCAAGCCGAATCCAACGCACTATATGACTTCATGTCAACAGGAAGAAACAAATCCGCCATTTTGAATTTTGTGAAATTCAATAAAAATGCTACTTGTCCCACAATTTTGGTCAGAATGCCTTGCAAAAGGGTAAACGTCATCTTGGGACTGATATGCTTTAGGTTATCAAAAGAATTTTGGACACCTCTTATCGTTTGCCGGTGACAGCCAATCAAAATTGTCTTGAAGGTGATAAAACAGGAAGTGAGGTCATATCTCAGCAAACGTCAGTCAATTTCTGTTAGGACTTTTTGCACACATTCTAGTCCATCTCATGACCTCCCACAAAGAAATCAAGACCCCAAGCTCAAACTCTCTAGCACCACCAACAGGTAACAGGAAGTGAGCTCATATCTCGGCAGCCCTTCAACGAATTCAATCTAAAGTTAGTTTACATGATCACACTCCCCTCCAAGGAATGCACACCAAAATTGGCGAGATTTGGACCAAAGGGGGCGCTGCAGTTCCTTCTGTTGCCGTGGCGACTCTGGCAAGTTTACTGCTTGGCCCCGCATTGCTGCTTGCAGCTATCATTCACTTTGCTTCTGCCAATCTTTCTTTCTTTCTTTCTTTCTAGCACTCACTATCTCTTTCTCTGTCTTTTCTCTAAATCTCCCTCATATTCTTTGTTTCTCTCTGCCTGACCCCCCCCCCCTCTCTCTCTCTTTCTCACACACACACTTATTCACTCTCCTCCCTTTATTTATTTATTTATTGCTATTACTAAATATAAGAATTATTTGTCTTTGCGGACTATGTGTAGAGAATGCTAATTCTCCAGTATTCAATGTGATGCATGAAAACGTCTCAAGGGGAAGGAAAAAAGGTTTTAACTCAGCGACCTTGAAGACAAGGCTTACTTTTGACACTTGGGTTTACCTCGGTGTTGTCGACTTTTTGCTATGTGACAGCAGTGTCTTTTCTGCTGGTTGGAATTTCATGCCTCTGCAGTTCTGTCATTGAATTAAAGCAGTTTTGAGAAATTTTAATTTAATTAGACATGCTTGAGATGAGGTAAAACAGCCTCTTTTTGTATTGACTCAAAAGTATGACAAATTCTCAGCTTGAGTCCCTGACCTCTGGGCTGATGACAGGCATGATAATTTAATTGCGTTTTGGTAAGACATCTTGAAATGTCAGCCCTTTCACAACAAAGTGGGTCCACCACGGTTGTGAACTGCTGGCTCTCTCTCCAAAGCTTACCTCACCTACTTTATAGTAGTCATGTGCCACAATTCATATAGTATGTCACTGAGTTTTGCAATTGTTGAAAAATTACATTTTCATTAAAAATCCATGTAACGATTAAGGGTTTGTCACACATATGTGCATTTGTTTTAATCATACCTCTGTGATATCAGCCTGTCCAGTTAGGAAGCACAATGACTGTTGCTTCCTAACCAGTCAGTCTAATATCACAGAAGTGGAGTTGCATTGTGTTGTTTTGGTGTTTCCTTTATTTTCTGGATCAATGTATGTATTAACGTACATGTCTGTATCCACAGGGGCGGTGGAGAAGAGCTCCAAGCACGGAGCCGAGGACAAGACCCAGAACATCATCATGGCCATGAAGGAGCGCATGAAGATCCGGGAGAAGAACCGGCCCGAGGTGTTCGAGGTCATCCAGGAGATGTTCGAGATGTCCAAGGAGGACTTCGGCACGCACCTGAAGACGGCCAAGCAGGCCGTGCTGGAAGGAACCTCCAAGTGGTCTGCCAAGATCGACATCACAGGTGAGGGAGCTCGGGCTCTCGGGCACGCATGCACGGAGAAAGGAGAAAAATAGCCTGCACATCAAATGGTTTTCTTACTGTGATTTATTCCATAAAACTCTACATAAGGGTTGGCTGAAACATTGGGTAAACAAACTTTGAGTAAGTAGTACTATTGTAATAGCTTTATAGATTTATGTTACCAGAATAATGAAAATATAGGGTCTTTCTAGTAGGAGGTTTACGAACTTTGTTTCAATTAAGTGGGTTAAACTCTAGACCATCTACCCAAGTACACCCTACAAGGACCAAAAAAAGGGGGGGGGGTGTAATATGTAACATTATTTTACCAGGATAATGCAGACACACAACAACAGGGAGGATAACTTGAAGCACCATTAAAACCTTCAGATGAGGCATACATCACTGAACTCAACTATGCTCCTGCACTGAAATATATGAAACTTACACAAAGTGATTCAATGGCTTTACCACTGTTATATGAGGAAAATGAGAATTGGGCCATTTTTACGGTATTGGTACCACAAGTTAAGTACATACACATTTCATCTACAAGTTTATGTTCAAGATTCAGGATTCAAAAATGTAATTTGTCCCATGTCTGGCACACTTGGAAATGAGATGTTATGTTATCTTGCATATGATATATGATGCAAAAGAGCATTGTAGATGGAATGTGTGCTTGTGCCAAATGAGAAATGGGCCACTTTTGTAGGATGTACCCTACTGTATAGTCCTATATGAATTGTTTTGTATCTCTGTTTCATACAGTATCTCCATTTTATATGGCCAGTTTCTGTGCAAGAACTCTGCAAAGACATACCTACAATACCCTGCTCTTTTTCTAATGTATCAATTCAGTGGTGTGCATGGGTCTTGTACCGTAGTATCAGCATTGTGAAACGTGACCCACATATCTCCCATATTAAAAAAAAAAAACACTACTACCGGTACTATGCTCAGATAAATAAATAGATGAATAGATGGTTTATTTTTAATATGGGAATGGCTGATGTTATAAAAAGTAGGGGAGGCTACAGTAGAGTATTTGCTGTCTCAACTGTGTCAGCGTCCAGCGTCCGCTATGCAATGCACCTTCACCTGACTTTGCCCAGCCCTGACGCTGGAGACTTATTGCCAAGTTTGCACTTCTGCCAGGATGTCAATACACACAGGGGGAAGAAAAACACAGCCCTGCCTTAATTTATCTCTAAGGCTATATTGAATTTCCCATTTTGGAATGTATTCATTGACTCGTTATTTATTTATTATTCATTTGATAAACACGGAGGCACATCGATTCCGGTGGCAACAGTTTTTCTCCGTTGTTATTCCACTGCATGGATTGGTGCTGGGCTGAGCCAGTTTGGCTGTACCTGTGCCGGCTGTGTGTGCAGAGCCATAGAAAAGCTCTTCATCTTTGTCACAGGGATACGGGGCTTGCTCACGCTGCATTGATGCAGCAGACTCCAGTAACTGCACCCCAACACTGCCCCCCCCCCCCTTCCAACGACGGTCGACCGCCTCCTTCCACCCCACTGCTATCCCAGTATCCAGTATCTCGCTAGTCTTCCTAAAGTCAGTGCCGTGCCCTTCCTTCCACAATAGGGAGCCCTCTCTTCCTCTCCTCTCATCCTCTCCTCAGTCTCCTCCACACTACCGTCACCAATCACCCTTGGCAGCCAACTCCAGGATATATGTTACATGAATAATTTAGCATGTCACTCATTTATGTTTAATAACCTAATGCTCTCTCCCCTTTTATGGCACTGTGAAATACTACTGGCGCTGGTGAATGATGGCAGCAGGCGCCCCCTCTCTGACTCAACACTGACTGAGCAGTCGGAGTGCTACAAAGGGAAGGGAAAAAGAGGAGGAATAGATGGGGCACAACATATGCACAGCAGAGACCCTGTGTGTCTTTATGACTCCTACCCCTCATGACTTGTCTCATAAAAGCCCCGACCAACAGCATTTGTATGTCTGTGTCCTCCAGCAGAGTATGTGAACAGAGCAGAGGGAAAGTATACAAGCAAATAAAAGTCTAGAGACATGTTTTTCTTTTTGGTTTGTTTGTTTGTTTGGGGCTGGGGTTGGGGTTTGGGGGGTGGTGGAGGTGCGTTGGGGGGTTGACAGGGTGCTGGCTGTTGTATTGTGTTCTTTGCTCAACGTTGGTTGTTTGTCTTTATTTGTGTGAGGAGGATTCTGCCAAGTTTAGTGCTGATAATGTGTTGTTTTTATTTTTTTGTTTCCAGTTGTACGTGTGTGAACAGGGGCTGATGGTTGTGTTGTGTCTCTCTCCATTTGTATGTGAACAGAGCCTGATAGTGGTGTTGTGTTGTGTTTCTCTCCAGTTGTCTGTGCCCAGGGTCTGCAGGCCAAGGACAAGACCGGCTCCAGTGACCCCTACGTGACCGTGCAGGTGGGGAAGACCAAGCGCAGGACCAAGACCATATTCGGAAACCTCAACCCTGTCTGGGACGAGAAATTCTTTTTGTGAGTTCCTCTCGAGTTTTTTTTTTCATTCTCCATATTAGAGCAGTTCATATGGCTAGGCATGCTGTGTGGTAGTCTACGCTGTGTATACATAGGCACTAGCCTATATTCCAGATTTAATTCACCCCCTATCTTCAGCATGCTCTCTCAGGTCTAACAATCAGAACCTCTTCTCTATCCAAATACACTGAGAAAAATACACTGTATATATCTGTATAGACTGTGTACTGTATATCTTTATATACTATGTATACTGTGTATAATGTGTGTACTGTGCATTTTTTTCTCTCCTCGTAATCCCCACTATAGTCCAATCAAATGGCAAGGCACTTATTATCAAGCACAATATTATCTGTGAAAAGCGCTGTATAAATAAACGTACTCACTTTCTAGTTTGTAGCATCCTAGAGACAAGTGCCAAACCCTCCCAATTTAGAGAGCAGTAAAATTCGAGATTTGAACGGCTGTTTCTTCAATCACTCATTTTTTTTCACCATCCTCTTCGCTTTTAATAATGTGCCATATCAAGTGTGATCAAGGGCCACCCCCCCTTTTGCAACGCTGTCTAAAAGTCTTTCTGGAATGGTGTTGCGGTAATGACTGCTGAGCTATTATATGTCCTATCTGGCCGTTGCATAACCATTCCTCTTGATAAGAGTGCAGGCTCTTAGGGGGCTCTGAATAGACCATAATGAAGAAACATGCCAGCACACGCCCAGGGCTGCTGACTGCTTTTGCCAGGCCCAGGACAAAGTCATCTGAAAGGGCCCCCTACACAACAAACACACTGTAATGTGGACCTGATTCTGAGCACCCTCTCTGCCAGGGTCTGAGAAAACGGACCCATTTGGCCTCCCTGTAGCTCTGCATTGCCACGCTCCACCGTAGCCCCCTCCCGGTGCAGACGGGCCCATTTCTTTTCATATCTGTGAAGGCGAGCACATTGCCTGGTACATCCTTGAGGCCTTCCCAATCATTCTGGTGTCATATAATAGTGACGTGTGGCCCATCGCGGCGTGCAGTAGATAGACTCAACCGTGGGTGCATCAGGTCCTGCTTCGCTTTGATAAGTGTACAGGTACACCTTACATCCCTGCATTATCGCATCTTTGCTGGACAATCGCATGATCATTGTTTTGTTGGGGGGGGTTTCCGTTCCACTGAAGACACATATCATAATCGTGGTATTATGTTCTTTTTGACCCTTTAGAAGTTATAACATGGTCATTTTTAGAAGAATGTCTGTCTAAGAGCTACAGTATGCAGTGAGGCTGCTGAGTATTGTAGCAGTAGGAGTGCGCGGTATGGACGGTATACTATCGTGCGAGGTATTTTTTCCCCCAAGGTATGGATTTTGTCCATACCGCTCTACCGCCATAGCGCATTGCGTCCTGCAGATGGCAGTAATAGACAACGTTTTGAACATCCACCGACTGTCTCTCGTAGTAGCAAAAGAATATGTGGTTGTAGAACAGAAGCACAATTTCATTTAAGCTTTAAGTGTAAAATGTATAGTTAGTGTAGTGAACTATTGTTTTAAACTGTATGTGATTTCGATTCTGGTCTCCACAATTTAATGTACAGTGGTGTGTGAAAAGCAAGTTAGCAAGCTAACAATCCAAGTCATTCATGTCAATGCTGGTGTCTGACAACAGAAATGTGCTAAATAAATCTATGTGCTTCTGGTTGCTTTTCATTTGCGCCAGCCTCATTGTATGTTACTGTGTCCAGGTGAGATAATATCATTCACGATATCTGGCTGGGTGTTAGTAACTTAGATGACCGTTCACTGTTTAAAATGTGATTTAGCGATTTCGCTAACGTTAGCATGCTAACCGCTGCTGCAGTGATAGCTGCCATTTAAATGCATTAGTTCTACAATGCATTGCTAGCTGCCTCATGTGAAAGTTCGTTTTTTTAAAACTTTAACAATAACAGCTGAACCATTAGGCTTGGCATAATCACAGATGCAAGCACACATTTCCAAATTACCCCCAGCAACTCCAGAAATAGAAAAAAAGGTCAAATGAACGATTTATTGGATAAAATCCATGTTCAGTTTGACACCCCTCCCTTCCCTAGTTTAACCCCTTCTAGACTTGGTGAAATTGACAGTGTTGTAGCCTATTGCATTGCATTGCATTGCATTGCATTGCAAAATGCATTTTACATAGTTTTTGTTTGTTTTCAAAAGATTTGAATAGCAAGAATTCACACACATTACAAAAATGCAAATGTTTAAAAAATGCAAATGCAAAAGTAAAAAAAAAAGGTGTTTTGTACATTTTGCGACGGAATGCTTCAATTTTACACAAATGTAAAATACCGTGATATATACCGTGATATATACCGTGGCTAAAATTATACTGAGGTATACATTTTTGGCCATATCGCCCACCCCTATGTAGCAGTGGAAACTTTGTACTGTACGCGTCACTGTACTGTAGCGTCACGTGAAGCCAGATGAGCAGATGGGTTTCAGTCATAGTTCTGCATACATCTGCAGGGCTCTCCGCCCACCCTCATTTTCCATTAATGCCATTGCGCCACGCTACACGGGCAGCTTAAATAGCAATCATGGCGCTGCAACAATAAACGAAAAAGGCTTTTTGCAAATTGCAAATTGAAAATCTTTAGCTAAATTGCACCCCAGGCGCAAAACGTATCTACTGTTGAGCTTGAATAATTTGCTGGTTGAGTTCGTCGTACAGCCAGGGAGACTGCAGTGGTTTCTATAATCTTCCACAAATGTCCCATACTATATGTATACCATACTGTATATGACTTGCATGTATAATCTTTCAGAGGCTGTCAAGTGCATGCCTGGAGTGGATAATTAAATGAGATACACACATCTCGGTCTGCTGGAATGACAGCGTATTGGCAGAGTTTATTTATGAGTTGCAGCACCCAGTCCCCTGTGGCAGAATCTCACATTTCTGGCACATTTTTGGTCCATTAGAATGTATGAGTTCAGGAAACCACAGGCTCTTACGTTCAGCTGTCTGACCTCAATCCATGGCAGCTCTTCGTCTTTGAATCCCTCTACCTCTCTGTTACTTCTCTCTGTTTCTCTCTCTCTCTCTCTCTCTCAGTTTCTCTCTTTCTCTCCCTCCCTCTCTCCTCTCTTTCTTCTCTCTGCTCTCTCATCTCTCCTTCTCCCCTCGCTATATCCCTCTCCCTCTCCCTCTCTTTTTCTTCTCTCTCTCTCTCTCTCTCTCTCTCTCTCTCTCTCTCTCTCTCTCACTCTCTCTCTCTCTCTCTCTCTCTCTCTCTCTCTCTCTCTCTCTCTCTCTCTCTCTCTCTCTCTCTCTCTCTCTCTCTGTCTTTCTCCTCCTGTTTCTCTATTTTGCTTCTCTCTTTTTCTTGTTATCTCTATCTCCCCCCCTCTCTGTGCATCTGTCACTCCGGTGGGTTTTTCTTATAATTCACCATTCGGTGGTCGTTTAGCCTAATCCTGGCAGTCCTGATGAGGATGGGCTTTGTCAAGATGAGGTGGTTTTCTGTGACCTGCCCGCCGAATCGATGACGATGACGTCTTTGTTAAAGCCATACATTCTCTAGCTCCATAAAAGCTCACAAGCTATGCTCTCTGACATATGTTCTCTGCCGTACGAGTTTCTGGCCCTCCATTTTTTCCCTTTATTTGACCTGTTATTCGAAGGCACACTCTGTAACGGAAGGGGTCATAAATCCTTTGTTGTAGATACATGGATTACATGCAACCCACAGAGGCAAGAGAGGGTCCAGAGGTCAGCCTTTTATTATTTCTGGAAGAAGCACTTCATCACCAGAGGAAGTGCTATCTCAAAATTATTTGTCAAATTGTCAATAGCAGTGGTAATGGAGACCTAGTCGCCTTGGGGATGCACATTCACATGTGTTTTTATTTGATAGTTTGATCATTCATGAGTTTTATATTCATCTCTAGTGTTGAGATGATGATGTCATTTGTTTGTTTATTTATTTTTATAGTGTTTATTTCACTGGGGACTGTATTCGCACTACGAGGAGTGTCACACCTCCCCCCACCCACCTGCAAAGAAGAGGAAGTACACAATGCATTTCAGCTTGTTATATATGACAGGGTGAGAAGAGATGGCGCCCCTCGGCCCTCTGGGTAATTTGATATTGATGGCAGCGGCACGCGGGCCCATCTGCCACCCAGGGGCGCCGCGGGAGCCCATAGATCACGCCAGCGGCCCGCTCACACACACTATCCCCCCGTCGCCTGCTACTGTAGCACGCAACGCAGCGCAGGGGCCGCGGCCTCAGAGGACCCAGAGCAGCAATTAAAAGGCAGATGAGGGGAGCCGTTAGTGGCCGTAATTTGCCTTTAATCTGCATCTCTCACCCTGGTTTGTTTGTTTTAGTGAGGACACAAGCGTGCCATCGGGGCCGAGTAAAAATAAGCAGATGTTGAGAGATGTCCATTAGCCCGCCTGATTTATTGCCAGGGGAAATTGCCTGCGGTGCTTGCACGCATGGCCATAACATATTCCACGCATGTAGACAGGGATGCCGACAAGGGGGCTGGGCAAAATGGTCCGTTTTCCCAGGTCCAGTGAGAGAGGGGGTACCCAGAATTGGGTCCTCACTACATTGTATGTATTGCGTCGAGGGGGACGACTTAGTCCGTGGCCCGGCCAAAGCGGTCAGACAGCGGCCCTGCATGTGGTTGTATGTCGAGGGCCTTAATGTGTTGCTCATGGAGAATGTAGAGCGGGAGGCGTGAAAGAAGAAAATACACATTACCAGGAAATACCGTCAGTGCATGAGGTGCAGGAAAAACAACACGAGGCTACCCATGTGTTAGGATCAAGACCCCTCTTAACCCACCGTTTGCACTCGAAAATAATTGACTGTTGAAAGCAGACATTTTTAGAATATATATTTATATACACGTATATCGCATCAGGTCTGCATGATGTTGTGGGTTGTATGCTTTTGTTTGACGTGATGCTAAACACAAACCTGAAGGCAAGGATTTGAAATGAATTATTATGAGCTGGAAGACATAGCTCAGAAAAGAAATGGGGTAGGTACAGGGATGGGGCAGGTAGAGGTAGTGCCCATCGGTACAGATCTAATGTTATGATTTTGAAGATGAGCAATTAGTGATAGTTTTTTTTTCTTTCATTTATCCTTTATTCATCCGGGATTGTCCCATTGAGAGGGAGTCCTGGTCAAAATGGCAGTTAACATATACAGTAGTTACAGAGGCAGACGGATACATAGACAAAGAGGAAAATAAACTTACAAAAGACACATTAAGAAATATAAACTTACATAAAGCATATTACGAGATAAAAAGGTAGCCTATGTGTTGCATGGTCAGAAACAACGACACTATTCTGTGTACATTGTATTAATTGCCCTATTAAAAGTCTCCAATGAGGGCAGAGAGTCCATGGATATTATCTTCTGCAACTCATTCCATAGGTAAGGGGCATAAAAAGAAAAGCCTGTTTTCCCTAATTTAATGCGAGGAGTACAAGACTGTAGTAATAACTTGAGTGAGGAACGTGTACCATAAGATAAAGTACAATAAGTAAAAATATTACAGATATAATAGGGAAGTTTACCCAACAATGGTGTGTTTTTTATTAATTAGAGGGGATGTGCCCCCCTCAACACCCCCAGAATCTGCACCCTTGGTAGTCCCATGCCTGATCGCCATAAAGGGCTATTGCCCTCGTTTCAGCACCATGGACAGCAACAACACAATACAGCTCAGTTCAACAGCGAGCCCCTACAACAGTTTTATCTGTGTGCACTGGCAATGAGAGGACTCACTTCATCCAAGCTGACAGCATTTGTATGACTCGTTGTATCATATTTATTTCACCATGGCTGCAGATGATTGTCCTGACCAGTCCTTAATACTGTACATGTCCAGTAACCCCGTTTGTTAGCATGCGTAGTACTGGACACTGCAGTACCGATAAAAGGGTAGTCATGTTTCTGGGAATGTGGTGAATCAGAAGACTCTGAGGTCTTAAGAATGAGTTAGTAGGTTGCATTTCTCTCTTCTCTTTGGGAAGGAGATTCTGTTAATGCCTTTTGGCAAAGAATGAGCACATGAGCATTACGTAACGCTCTCCATATACGTAGGACCAAAGCCCACTATCATTATCTCTCTCTCTCTCTCTCTCTCTCTCTCTCTCTCTCTCTCTCTCTCTCTCTCTCTCTCTCTCTCTCTCTCACTGTCTCTCTCCCTCCCTCTCTCACTGTCTCACTCCCTCCCTCTCTCACTCCCAGTGTCTCTGCCTGTGCTTTTTTTTTTACTTGGTCTCATTTACAACCATCTTGCTGCATCTCTGCCCTTAATTTGCCCTGGGACCATAATTGATAGCACTCTCGTGCCATAATATGAATTAATAGTTCATATATATTAAATAAAAGCAGCCTAATGTCAGCATACAACATAGTAACACAATAATGACCAAAGGAACCACTAATTCACTGTAGATGTCCGGATAGAAACGCGGGAAATCTAATAAAACAGTGGTAGCTGTAGCTAATCCACAGCAAACGTGCATTTTGCTAATGATAATTGATGACACCCTCATTCGATAATTACAAAAGAAAAGGGACACATATTGAATAAATATAATTGATGGAGGTCCATATTCTATAATTACAGATAATACTTCATGTACAGTATTTCACATAGTATAATAAAAACAGGCTGAAGTCAGCATATAGCACTGTAATACCATAATGACAATAATAAAACACTAGTCCACTGTGGACGGCGTGAGACATAATGCTGCTGAAAATGTAATAAAACAGTGAGAGCCATAATCAACCACTGCTTAGGACACTGTGACTTCCCCCAACGTCACGTGTGTCCTTTCAACACACCTAATGCAGCTCATGTTTGGAAATTAAGTGTCTCTGGCTCTTCCCCCCATAGCTCCTGTAGGCAGTCCAGTCTCTCTCTCTCTCTCTCTCTCTCTCTCTCTCTCTCTCTCTCTCTCTCTCTCTCTCTCTCTCTCTCTCTCTCTCCCTCTCTATCTCTCTCTCTGGGGAGGAGAGGGCCTTAACGTTGTGCGTGTAGGACTTCCTTGAAGAGTGCCGGCAGCGTTGCTCTGACGTCAGCAGCAGCTGACAGGGCATCACGAGGAGGCAGAGGAGAGACAGGGTTGATAAGCTGTGTCTTTCCTCCAAGCGCTTTTCAGTCTTCTTTTCCTCCCCCTATGCTCTCTCTCTCTCTCTCTCTCTCTCTCTCTCTCTCTCTCTCTCTCTCTCTCTCTCTCTCTCTGTCTCTCTGTCTGTCTGTCGTTCCCTCTCTCACCCTTTCTGTTTATCTCTATTTTTCTCTCTCTGTCTCTGTCTTTCTATTTTTTCTCTTTCTCACTCTCACTCTCACTTTCTCTCTCTCACATTCTCTCCTTCGCACAACCCCCCACATATCCAGACACAAAACACAAGAAATATGCACGGCCCAGACTAGGATGTGACACATAGTCCGAGGAGGTGTGGAAAAACAGCACCGCAAAGTTGCCAAAGGTCTCGGCAGGCCATATAGATCTTGGGGCCGCTCCACAGTTGTCCTAATACAACTTTTTGACAAATCAAACAGATTTATCCTCAGCACGGCTCGATTTATTATGTGGGCTGCGAGTCTGCACTTTAATGTTCATTATCGGGTGTGCCTCGGTCCTGTGGTAAGACGGTTGTCTGGCTGCCATGGCCTGCAGTGCTGTATTGTATTAGGCCCCCTGGACTCTGAGCAGACTCTACTGAGCAGTTGGGGAACAGGCTACACACCACTATACCCAAAATGGCTTAAATAGTGCACTAAACAACATACATAGAAATAGTAAAAGTAATAGTAGTAGTAGTAGTAGACTAGAGAGAGATTGCATGTGATAGAAAATCGAGTGATGGCTGAGACCTTGCCACTGACAGAATTCATTCTTGAAAACCGTCTCAAACTTCCCAGATCTGAAGGCTGAGGTCTTCACAGCCAAGTAGTAAGACAAGAGTAGGACTAATAGAAAAAAACTGCTTTATTCACATTGTCGTTTCTTTCAAAGGCTAATATTGTTATCCGTATTGATATCGCCTAAACTGCTAATGTGTAGAAAGGGGGCTTGCTAGCACCTAAACAAGTAATGACAGATATCTATACTTTGCAATTCTTTATGAAGCTCTTGATTTGTGTTTGTCTTGCTGTATGCGCTGGCCTTAGTTCTGGAATGGGATTGGATGTCTACACATAAAAAGAGTGCTTTGATGAATCAGGCGCAGCTCTAAAGACACCATGATTGACACATCCAGGCTGGTGTACCCTTTTCCTGATTCACAGAGCGCTACTGGCTGTTTTTCATGTCCTGCACCAAGGGTACACAGCAAACAGGCGGGCGTGCCAAATAAAGAGTGATGGGAACACAGGACCTGTGTAATCACATTGAGAGATTTCAAACATTTTGGCATCGAAATACGATCTCAGTAAGAATTTGCGGTCTGTATTGCATTAGTATTGTGCACTGAGGCTCACTGTGGAATATCTCCTCAACAAATGGCCTTTCAAGGCAAGTCCTCTGTCTAGATGGCTGTCTGGAATGGGGGTGATGGCAGTGGGGGTTGACAACAGTGTGTGGATGGTGGGTGGATGTCGGTGGGTGAAGAGTGGGGGTGGTGTTGGTGGTGGTGGTGGTAGATAAGTGGCCTGTTTGTCGATTCAGTGAAGCATGCGACCTTTCTGGGCAGATGGAAGACGGTTTGTGTTTGTGGCGATGTTGTGTTGTGTCCTCTGTGCGTTCCAGCGAATGCCACGGACCGTATTAAGGTGATGGTGTGGGACTGGACATCAGTAGACGTTTTGTGACTGTGTGTTGCGTTGTGCCGTCTGTGTGTTCCAGTGAATGCCACAATGCGACGGACCGGATCAAGGTGAGGGTCTGGGATGAAGATGACGACCTCACGTCTCGGGTCAAGCAGCACTTCAAGAGGGAGAGCGACGACTTCCTGGGCCAGACCATCATCGAGGTGCGCATGCTCAGCGGAGAGATGGACGTCTGGTACAACCTCGGTGAGTACGGGAAGTGTGTGTGTGTATATGTGTGTGTGTGTGTGTGAGAGAGAGAGAGAGAGAGAGAGAGAGAGAGAGAGAGAGAGAGAGAGAGAGAGAGATGGGGAGGGAGTCGGATGACTTTGTGTGGTCAGAATGTCATGGAGATCTACATGTCGATCAGAGAAATGGATGTTTGGGACAGTGGTACAGTACACCCTCGGTGAGAAGGGGACTGTCACACTAACTCTCTGAGCCGGATGTCACAGAATCCATGCAGTTCCTCTGACCTGATATACAAGCTGGCTCTGAAATGTGTATAAAGATCAACACACACACAGGCCAGAGCAGATGTTATGACAAAAGACGTGTTCTAGCCCACATCAGATCAAGAAAATGAGGAAATGTCTCAGAACTCATCATAGGAAAATACCTCTACATGTACTGTATATAAAGTAAGATTGAAAAAAACAGAGTTGGCCGACGTAGATGTAAAATTATGGTGTAAGTACAACACTATCTCATTACATAGTGGAAATGCATAGTGAAGAAATGGCATAGTGATTGCATAGTGGTTACACCAGTTATTCAATTGTAGGCTACCTAATGAGATGGCTAGATGATGCTGTTACTGAAAAATCCAAAAACCTATAAAGAAAGCACCCAAATGTGATCCAATCAGCACAGAATCAGGTCCAATACTCTAGAGTAACTATAGACAAGTTACTCAGTGAAGTTACTTGTGTTGGAAGGAAGCTATGGCAGGTCATGTTTCTTTACTTCTGCTTTTACTTTAGCTACCTCTGAGTACACTTACAGTCTGTCTTCTGCGTTGGTACAGTGGAAGTGTATAAACTCTATAAGGCCATGTACTAGTGTTGTAATTACATCAGTTAGAGCGCTTCTCCATCTACTTTATACATCTCTGGTACTGCAACCTATCAGTACCAGAAAATAGGATGACGTATACGATGCATGTCACAGTGATTCGTCAGCCAGTCTTGGGGGCATCAATTCTAAATCCCTATGGATTATCTCTAGCTCCCAGTGGGGGAGTGAATAACATTTGCTGCTGCTTGCAGCATCTAGATTAACAGAATTAAGACTAGCAGAAAACATGATGCTTCTATGACCTTATGTATATACAAGCTGACCCTTAAATGTGTGTAAAGTTCAACGCAGGCCAGGCTGGTTTTAACAAAGCACAAGATTTCATGAAGATCTCAAAACAGTATGATCATGTCTTGAATGTATTGAAATGTATCTAAAAATAGACACAGGTCGTGACGGACATAAAAGAATAAACATACACGTACATACTTTCAAGAAAATTTCAAAAAGATAGGGTCCCTTGCCAACCAATTATATTTGGTGTGCACAGCATAGTGACAGAAGGTTGGCTCCTGGGATGCTTTGCAAAAAAAGTTACGAAGAAAATGCTAATGTTGCTTACAAGAAGTTCAAAAATTCAAAGTCAACATTTTAAAACCCAGAGGATTCAGTTGGTGGAATTGCCCATTCTTTCTTTCAGTTAGCAACGTTGAACTATTCTGTGTTGTGCAAAATATTTTGAATAAGCATATCTTTTCCAGTGTTTCATTTTGTGAGACGGTAGCCCTTTGCATTATTAATTATCCCTACAGCAGTAATGTGTGTCACGCTCAAAACCTCCAAAACATTTTCATTTTCATTTCCTCCCCACCTGTCTTGCGATGACTAAGACTGGCTGGAAGGAGCTCTGGTCACAGCCTCAGGTTTACCTCAGGAGCTGCTGTTATCATAGGTCATACCCCTTTAAAAAGCATGCCCCCATTAAAATAGATAAATGACGTTTCCTGACAAATACTCTGGGGACCAGAGTGAAAAAGGGCAATGTTAAGTAAAACTAACACATGCTCTCGGTTTCCACATACATCTGGACTCTCCTGTGCCATTTCTAATGAACATTGCGGCAGGAAAAAAACAATCAGACAAAAACCACCACAGTGTCAAAAAGCTTTGGGCTCGTTTTTTTTACCCAGTAAAATAAAGAATACGGCAGGCCTCTCCCCAGTGGTGGGCTTCTCTGTTGCGTGACGAGGGCTGTCCTGCGGAGATGCACCTGATTGTGCCGACGGTTTATATCGCTGATGTGTGGAGGGCCCTACCTTTCTGCCATCTCCAATGTTGACCGGTGTGCTGTGATTGAATGCCTCTGTGCCTCGCAGCAACGACCTCTGTATCCCTCCATTTATTTGGCCAAGGATTACATCCTTTCACCCGCCGGTAGCTGGTATGAGAATTCAAAGCGGGGGAAAAGAAAAAGAAGCCCCAAAAAAAAGAAGGAAATACACACCCACACATCCCAGAATGAAAAACACTGTGTGTCCTGTGTCTCAGGTTTAACCTCTGGCTCGTTTTATTTCTTTTCTTTTTCACACTTTGCCTTTCAGATAAAAGAACAGACAAATCTATGGTGTCGGGCGCCATCAGGCTGAAGATCAGTGTGGAGATGAAAGGGGAAGAAAAGGTGGCTCCGCCCCATGGCCAGTACACTTGTTTACACGAGGTGAGCTATTCCCCCCTCTAGCATCCCACCCCACCCCACATGGGGTACTCACAAATGGTGTGTGTGCGTGTGCGTGTGTGTGTGTGTGCGTGCGTGCGTGCGTGCGTGCAATTGTGTGCATGCACGGGCGTGTGTGTGTGTGTGTGTGTATGTGTCTGTGTATTTCCCACCACTTCCTTCCCCTGGCCTGCTTTACTTCTGCTGTGGGTGGATTCATTAGCTTGGCGATGTGCCGCTTTCTCATGGATCCATTTCCCGGTATGTCATCAGTTTTATGTTCACCCTGGTCTGGAATAGGACTTTCAATTGTTCTCCAAATAAACTGTTAAGGTGTGAAAGCCTACTGCAGTGCAGTATGAAATAGTAGTCCATTTAGTATTTGCTATCAGACTTGATTAATATCTTGCTTTTTGCAGATGAAAACTCTGCTTATATGTTTACAGAAGAATGCTCTGGTTATGGATTAGTTATGGTCCAGCCTACACTTCATTTCAAATGCATGTATTCCATTTACTGTAAAGGGCAGTTTTATCTTCCAAGTTAGTGTTTCTGACCTTTCCACAATTCAAGAAAGTGAGTGCAATACCTTTCTTTGCACTACATTGCATTACATTAAAATCCAATTGATACATTCGGTGACAGACAGACAGACAGACAGACAGACAGACAGACAGACAGACAGACAGACAGACAGATAGACAGTCAGACAGAGAGAGATGGAGAGAGATAGTAAGGATCGCAACAAGACCTTGGGTTGGATTCAAACCCTGGTCCCCAGAGTCATGGCACATTTCCTTAGCCCACAGATCCACATGGCCGCCTCGTACAGGATTTAAACTTGCAACCTTCCTGATCCCAATACCAGTTCCCTAACCATTAACTGTTCCACAGAACCTGCTCCACTACCTGACTCACTTCAGTCATGGAAGAAGTCATAGAAGACATTATCACTACTGGTTGAAACTGCAACCTCTTGATCCCAAGCCCAGCTCCCTAACCATCAGGCTATGTGATTACCCCGTTTCATTCCATAGAACCTGTTCCACTACCTGACGGAGGTGAAGAATGGAGGAGCTGTGAAGATCCCGGAGGTGAAAGGTGACGAGGCGTGGAAGGTCTACTTTGACGACGTCTCCCAGGAGATAGTGGACGAGTTTGCCATGCGCTTTGGTGTTGAGTCTATCTACCAGGCCATGACGTGAGTAATACATATCACACACGCGCACACACGCACACGCACATACACACGCACACACACACACACACACACACACACACACACACACACACACACACACACACACACACACACACACACACACACACTCACACTCACATATACACACACACACACACATTTATGAGTAGCACATCTCACTCTGACATGAAATGACTGGATGGACTAGCTTTCATCGATCCCACACACACACGCACACACATGCACACACACACACATACACTACTGGAGGTGCTTTTACGATGCTGTGTAAATAGCCTGGCGATAAGAGACCGGCCGCTTCACAGCATCTTTAGACAGCTCGGGATTTGCGTGAGTTATGGCGGTTTTTAAAAATGCTTGTACAAGCCGGGCCTGTTGTATTGATCATCGTAATTCACATGACGAGGCACATTCGGACGGCGGTGGCAGCAGCAGTGGACACAGCAGCGCAAGGATGGACGGGTGGAGGGGTGGAAAACAGGACTGGGCTGGGGGAAAAAAAAAACTTGGTTGGGCATTTTCAGCGGAGACTAGTTCACCAGGCATCTAGAGAGATAGTGAAGCATATGATGACATCAAGATAATCTAACGTGAGATATATATCTCACTGTCTTCGAGAGGCATCTGTAGTGGCATGAGGACTGATACCATTGAGAGGCCATGCTAAAAATTGCAAACAGTCCACTGAGCAAATGCCCTGCATGCCATATGGCCAATCCAGCCATGGTGGAAAGGGGTTGCTGGGGGATGCTGTAGCACCGGGCTGCTGGAGTGGTAGATGGAGGGTTGCTAAGGTGGTTGGAGGATTCTGGGGGATTTTGTTTAGGATGCAGCGCAGTAGCACAGGGCTGGTGGGACTGGAGTGGGTGGAAGGGGGATGCTGAGGGATGCTGTGGGGATGCATTAGTGGACTGGTGGAGAGGCGGGTGGAAGTGGGAATGCAGTTACGTACCAAGCTGCTACTGTAGGAGAGAGGTAGCAGGTAGGGACCTGTAGGGATTCTGTAGTTGTGCAGTGTAGCACCAGGAGCGCCGGAAGGGTGGGTGGAGGCTGTGGGGAGGGAGGGGGAGTTGCTGAGGGATTCAAATTGTAGTGTAGCAGCACTGAGCGTGTGGAGGGGTGGGGTGGGGTGTTGCTGAGGGGTGAGGGTAGTGCAGCAGGACCAGGGTGGGAAGGGTGGGGGAGGTGGATGGAGGAGGAGCAGGTGGGGATGCGCTGAGGGATTCTGTAGTAGTGCAGTGGCAGCGAGCGGGAGGTGTGCTCTAAGGGGCCGGGTGGTGTTTTATCCAGAGATCCTGTAGTAGGTGCAGCAGCACCAGGCTGACCAGGGGGATGAATGGGTTGATGGGGAGCTGGGATACTGGGGGGCTCTGTAGTAGTGGAGGGGCCATATTGGCTGGCGCAGTACAACTGTACGAGATCAGTGATGAGCACATAATTGCCCTAATTGCCCAGGTGTGCCTCATCATTGCTCAGGTGTAGCTGCATGGGTGGGGCAGAGGTGCAGATATGCAGTAGGGGTGGAACGGTTCACAAGATTCACGGTTCGGTTCATATCACGGTATCAAGGTCACGGTTTTCGGTTCTCTACGTTTTTTTTTTTTAGTTCATGATAAATGGTGCACTGTTAATATTAAACCATATTTATATAACTGCAATTATAAAGTGATGATGCGCAAGTTGAATCAGCTGTCGTCAGCTGATGTGCGCTGTCTGAGCGTTCCAAATGCCCTCTTTCAAGAGGCTAATAGAATCAGACTTATCACTAAACATGGTTTGTATAGGCTTATAACGTGAAAACGGTGTGATTTTAATTGTGTCATCCTCTGATTGGTCTTATATGCTAATTTGTTAATCAGAGAGACTGGACAAGATACTCCTACATGAATTGCGATTTGCCACGGACTGCATTTTACGGTTCGGTATGGTGTGTGAATTGTACGGTTTCGGTTTTCGGTGCGGTTTGTACCATCCCTAATATGCAGTATATATTATGGAGAGAGAGAGAGACAGAGAGAGAGAGAGAGAGAGGGGCATGCGGTGCTGTAAGAGTGTCTCGGAACGTTTGGTTGTCCAGGATATAAGGAGGGGTCTTGTGGCAACGTGTGGGGAGCTTTGCATCCCTCCCCAGCCCTGGTTGCAGTCATTCCACTGCTGATGGCTATATAAATCATACCGAGGTGTCCCTGCTAGTCCCAGCGTTGCGTTGCTGGTAAAAAGGTGTATGGGTTGTGCTGACTCAAATGGCAAAGGCACAGTACTGTATATCTGGGGACCCGGGTTCGAGTCTGACCTGAGATCATTTTACGCTCCTTCGCCACTCATTTCCTGTTGCTCTCCCACTCATTTCCTCTCATTTTTCCATTGTCCTATCTATTTTAAGAAATGCAATAAGCCCAGGCATAATATATTTACAAAACATCACCTAAGAAATGAATAATTACCAACCTGTTTGACATTGTTCTACCACCCAGAAGAATGTGTACATAAATAGTTTGTGTAATGCATGGAAAGTTATGGTAATCTGTTGAGCCCACGGCTGTTTGCCAGTAAGTTTAGACGTTTTTTTTCTCATTGATTCATTTATGATCGCGTACCAGAGGCGATGAGTGGCTCAAATCTCATGACTTGGGGAATTATTCAAGTCGCAGATGTTGTGGCTGACTGCTTGCTTAGCATGCATTTCTCTCTTGTTCACTTCAGCATCTGCGTTGCTCTGAAGTGTGTCTGGAGCTGTTGTGGAGATTGAAAGCACCAGTAATTAAATAGTGTTCCCCACTACATTTCATCCCAGTGCTGTTGGAGGTGCCTCCTATAGCTTTAGTAGCTGCTTGTAATGAATCATACTTTAATGTTCCTCAGCCGGGGCTGTCAACGCCGTCCCCTGAGCCTGCTTGCATCACTTGAGATGGAGTGGTGTGAAGATTGTTGTTTCTTCTACCTACTCTCTTGCTAACTTTTTGTTTGCCTGCAGTTGGAGGATGCAGGTTCACTGCGGGCTGTTGTGAAAGGAGGCCTGGCCAGAATCTCCCTCTGAGCGCTGTCGGAGTAGTTCCCCTCTTCTCTTCTCACATCCAAAAACAAACCAAACAAAGTTTAACTGGCTCTTCTTCCTGTGTGTACACCTGCAGGTGTATCCAAACAAATGCGCGCATACACACACACACACACACACACACACACACACACACACACACACACACACACACACACACACACACACACACACACACACACACACACACATGCACGCACAGATGCACGGCAAACTCATGCGCACATATGCATGCACGCACACACACTCCCACATACACGCGGGCGCTCACACACACACACACACACACACACACGGCAGCCTTGTTCTCTCTCTCTCTCTCTCTCTCTCTCTCTCTCTCTCTCTCCATACCTGCAAACTTGTCACCTTTCGGCGAAATTCGCCGTTTTGATCTCAAAATAGGTCACTTACGTGAATCGTGTAGATCCGAAGAGTTTTTTTTGGGGCGGGGGGGGGGTAGGCAGACGGAGACAGACTACAGACAGATAGACTGGATACGGTAATACTTCTCATAGAATCTCTGCTAGTTTTACAGACATTACGGTTGAGTGACATTCCTCTGCCTGCCGTTCCCATTGCCCGGCAACTGTGTTGGGGGAAGCATTGAACAATCAGCGCGCTAATTCAAACGGCTAGTTAGCGGCAAAACTTTCCGAGGAACTAGTCGGAGTGAACAGCTGATGAAACGGTGGTCGCACACACGTATCCCCCCTGTCATTATCTTTTACCTTGGTACTGTCGCTTTGCCTTTACAAATGACCGCTGTCCAAATCACCGTTTCAAAGGTAAATGGGATTTGAGCAGGGTTTGGGAATTGTGAATTGTTTCATTAGCTAAACCCGTCCACTTGTGAAAATAAATAGCCCAATGGTAGAAGGTCTGCGGTCCTAACATGGATGTTTCGCTTTATTTGAATTGACGGCAATATCTTGAAGCGGTATTGAAAAACTTCAGAGTGAGAAAATGTATTAGAATGACGGTAGGCAGGGCCTGACTGCGCTATAAATTGGCAGATTAGCAGAGAACTAAATTTGGTTTCCTTATGTCAGATCATTTAACCGTGAATAGCGAGAGGCCCA
Organism: Engraulis encrasicolus; assembly: GCF_034702125.1. NCBI lineage: Eukaryota > Metazoa > Chordata > Actinopteri > Clupeiformes > Engraulidae > Engraulis > Engraulis encrasicolus. The sequence continues at coordinate 49,126,096 of NC_085878.1, forward strand.
CGCAACACACTCGATGAAACTTTCATAAACGTCAGAGGAATGCATAGCAATGGCTGTTTGTCATGCCCCCGCATATTTTGCAACGTGTGCGATCATGATTTTAATGTTAGCCACCAAGGACATAATATTATTAATCTAAATAGCCTATTAACCTAGGTGACATCTCTCTTTATCTTTTTCTACAATCTATGCTTCTTCATAGTACAACACCATTTTATTGGGGAAATGCTGAAATTCGACTATCATTCAGTCATAAATTCTCTAAAATGCATTGGTTCTATTTTATATAGCTAATTATATTATTGGCCTAGATTTCCCTATTACCCTCTTTAGCCAAAAACAGCAAATACTTTAATTTCATATTCAAATACAGTGGGGCTCAAAGTTAAGACAACCTAAGTGACCATGTACCTCCTTTTGTAAATAGGACAACTTAAATTTTGACAGGTGGTGATCAGCAGAGGCGCTTCTTGTCACTAGGCTAGATAGGCAGCCACTTGGGGCCCCCAAACTAGATGGTAAATAACAGCTAAGAATTTTCGCTTGGGGTCCCAGCTTAACCTAGAATTGCCTCTGGGTGAGTGTAAGACATATATTGGCTGGTGAAGAATACAATTAATTCAGAAGTCTGATTTCTAGTGTAGGCCTAGTAAATAAAATATCGTCTTTTCCCCTGTTTTTTTTTTGGGGGGGGGGGGTCGCCGCGCCGCGCCGCGATTAGTTTCTCACCTTTTTCAACCCTCCTGAGTTTGCAGGTATGCTCTCTCTCTCTCTCACACACACACACACACACACACACACACACACACACACACACACACACACACACACACACACACACACACACACACACACACACGCAATCAGAGAGAGACTGAGCCAGAGGGAACTCTTCACAGAGATAGTAGATATAATTGCAAAAGTCCTTTGTATACACTGCAGAATTGTATATTGTATAACTTCCTAAGCCAGGGGAAATGATCCATACTACTACATTAACTGCTGCTCAGAGGACATATTCCTTATTTTTACAAACCACACGTCTCTGTTCTAAATGGAGTGTGTTTTTTGATGGAACAGATCCTATGGAGACTAGGCATTTAAAAGCCAACAGCCTTTCTCTAAATACTCATCTTTAAAAGGTTTCCAAGAATAGCTGCCTCACCTGTGACTGCCATTGCTCACCCCCGGTCAATAATATCCTATGTGGAAACCTTCGATGACCCACATACTTCGCTATGGCCTTCTGCGTATCGATTGCCCGTGTCCCTTATGGAGTTAAACAGTTTTCTCAGAGGCACGAGAGAGAGAGAGAGAGAGAGAGAGAGAGAGAGAGAGAGAGAGAGAGAGAGAGAGAGAGAGAGAGAGAGAACACATCAAAGTGTCTTTTGATTAAATGTAGTCAGTGAATTGTGTGGTAACAGGCTTCAGTGGCTGTTTGACACAGTGGTTTAATAATGATGCTATGGAGCCGTTTGGCTGTTGATGCATAGTGTTATGCACAGAGAAGCACATAAACCTATTCTTGGAAACACACACTAAAACATATTGTATGTAGGCCTACTATCTTTAGCTTTTAAGACTTACATAGGCAATGTTGGTTACAGATGTCATTGTTTTATCTGTATCATTTGAGTATGTGCAGTAAGCAGTTATTGTTATTTCAGCATAGTGTAGTATTCCTATTGTTTTACTGCCCTTTTTTAGTGACTGTTAACATCAACAATATCGCTGTCGGCGTCAGATAATAATATCATAAAAAAATGTTTCGATTTTGTCCTTCAGCACTTTTGTTGCTGAGGGCGGGATAATGGGGTGAACAAACCTTGGCCATCAGCAGTATGTGTGGGGTTTTTGTGAATCACAAATGAGGTGAACTGAATGAATGGGCTCAAACTGTTTTTAAGGATGGTCTACTCTAAACGGAATAGAAGCAGATATTTGTTGCCTGTTACACAGCAAAAAAAATATTTTTAGTTAATTTGATTTAAGATAATTCATCACTAACATTGTGGATTTAAGATCTTCTAGGGTGTGTTCGGTCCGAGAGTACTCTCCAAGTGTTGAATTAACACTGCATTTTCTTACCGTGTATATGGATTTTTGAATGGATAGCTAGTTTCTTTTTTTGTCCTTTTGGTGTCTCTGAGGGCGGTGGTCAGGGGCAACCAAAAGCCGTAGCCAGGCAACCCGGCGGCGGCGGCAGCCTAACCGCTTGTGACGGACGTCATTTATTGTGATTTTCCTCCGGGCAAACCTCTGTCACCTGAGAAAGCGCTGGATAGCTTCATTCCCCTCTTGCAGGGAGGTGCGATCAATTACTGGGCCTGGGAAGGGAAGCGGCGTCCCGATAGCACCATTGTGGAGGGGGAGAGAGGAGGGAGCTGTGACACAGAGAGGGGAGAGAGGAGAGAGCTGAGAGGGGAGAGGGGAGAGAGCTAAAAGAGAGAGAGGAGAATGGAGAGAGGAGAGATTTGAGAGAGGGGAGAGGTGAGAGAGGGGAGAGGAGAGAGGAGAATGGAGAGAGGAAAGAGCTGAGAGAGAGAGGAGAGAAAAGAGAGAGAGGAGAGAGGAGAGAAGAGAGAGAGAGGAGAGAGGAGAGAAGAGAGAGAGAGGAGAGAGAGAGGGGAGAGCGCTGCAGGCTGTGGAGGTCCTTTCCTGGCCATGCCCTGGATGCTTTTGCTAATAAGCATGGAGCGATGGAGAATGGACCATCTCTCAAACACACACACACACACACACACACACACACACACACACACACACACACACACACACACACACACACACACACACACACACACACACACACACACACACACACACACACACACACACACACACACACGCACACACACAAACATAGCCATTTGAAGCCATTTTCAATGAATAAGTCATTTTGTTTGCCCCTCATACACACAAGGTTATTGCATTTGCACAGTGTGACATAATTCAATTCCCATGTTCTTCCACTGGTGATGATATCAGGTTATACATGTTATTAATAAGTCAATAGAATACCGCCCTCAAATGACTGCGTGTCAGGGATGTGTAATTACGTGGAATGGTCTCAACATGCTCCCCTCCCCCTTACAGTACAATACATGTGTGTAGGGCACGGCTGGGCTCCCCCGGGGCTACAGTAGGACCACTGACCCTTTCGCAGATGCACCGTCATATGGATGATCTGCTAATGAAGATGTGGACGACGTGCAATTGCTGACGCAACTTACTGTAGTTGATGATTCAGGCATGTCAAGGCTTGCTAGGACACGCTTATGCAGTGGTTCTCAACCTTTTTTGAACAAACGCCCCCCTGTCCTCATCTTAAACCTCCCAACGCCCCCTTGACCTCCTCATCATAAGGCTGTCAACACCTCCTTAGGATTAATAAATAAAATAGACTAATGCCCCCCAATGGCAACTAAGCTCTGCCCCCTCTCGTCTGTATCCTTTTCAACACCCCCCAAGGACTCCCCAACGTCCCCATGGGGGCCTTTAGCACCCCCGTTGAGAAACACTACGCTAAGGTCTGCAGAAAGACGCTGCTCAGCTGAGCCATAGGCCTTAGGATGTGTTGTCTTGGGTTGCATTGGGTTGGTACGGTAGGGTGCCGTGCTCACATTCAAACTAATGAGGTAATCTGAGGAAAAAGGTCAACAGAACGACTCCTAATTAAGATTTGATGAACGTAATGTTACGCTGCTATTTCTGTATTAAGAAATGGCAAATGACAATTATTTATTTGTTTTTTATAGCAGTACGCTTTTCATTCTAACCCACATACAGCATAAAAATGTGGAATCATTTACGTTTGTTGGCCATCTCACAGTGTCCCACATGCGTGTGTATCAGAGTGGGTTTGGATGCATCAAAGAGATCTTCTGAGGATAGCGCTGCAGAGGTGTATTTGCGGAAGCACATAATTGGTGACTCATTCATGTCAGACATCAGGCAAAGCTTTTGCCCGCTTAGTTTCCAGCGCTGCACAATGCTATTTTCAGCACAATTCACGCAGAGTTCAAACCATTGGCAGGTCTACTCTAACTACAGTTGGAGAGCATGTTGGGTGGATGTTGGATGCCATGCCAAAAATTTTAATTGAACCCATTAATGATTAATTGTCTTTTGTGGCATTCTTGTCTCCACTGAGCATGTTGCTAAATGGTTTATGTAAACATGAGCAGCACACTCTTTTTTATGTTTTGTTTTTTTCTTCCACAGAGGACACCGTCTCCTCTTATTCACTAATTTAGAGTGCAGGTTAATTACTCCTGAGGAATGAAGCTGAGCCCCAGCTCTAGTGGTCCACATTGTACACACACTCATGCACACATAGACACACATACACCGACCCACATGTACACACACACACACACACACACACACACACACACACACACACACACACACACACACACACACACACACACACACACACACACACACACTGACCCACATGTGCACATTTTTTTTCATTCCATGTATCCTTTATTTATCCAGGATTGTCCCATTGAGGCCCCGCCGTGGCACAAACGGCAGGGCACTGCACTTCTATGCCAGGGACCCGGAAGGACAATAAACTTACAAAACATGTGGAGTAATTCTAAAAGCATTGGCATTCCTCTGTGTATACAGTATCAATTGCTCTCTCTAAAGTCTCAAATGAAGGCAGAGAGTCCATACCCAATGTATTCTGCAACTCATTCCAGAGATGTGGTGCAAATAAAGGGGCACACACACACACACACACACACACACACACACACACACACACACACACACAAAATCAAAATCAAAATTGCGCCGCAGGCGTGTCCTGAAGCAAGCATAGCCCACGCCTTAGCAGCCTAGACTTGCATCACACCGCCCATTGTGTTTTTGTTTCATGATTGACACATACAGTTGACATATTCCTTCACATTCTCTGATATATAAAATGGAGAGATGGTGACATGGAATATAAATGGCGAAATATGAATGAAGAAAGAGAGAAAGAAAAAGAGAAAAAGAGAGGCTTGCTCTTGTGCGTGTGTGCACGTGTGTGTGCGCGTCCGTGTGTATGTGTTTGTGTGTGTGTGTGTGTGTGTGTGTGTGTGTGTGTGTGTGTGTGTGTGTGTGTGTGTGTGTGTGTGTGTGTGTGTGTGTGTGTGTGTGTACTTGTGACTGTGTGAGTGACTGCATGCATGCACATTTATTGTTTTGAATATTCATTGTTTTTTGTTTATTGTTATTATTCCTGCGTATGCTAAGGGCATTAAGGCATGCATTCGAGTGCCTTTCATAATTGCAGTCACCGCAAACAGTGTCCTTTTCAACAGGGATTTACCAGAGCGACCTGCACTGTGAATGAGCTTTGATTGTGTCATTTTGCTCAGGCTGTCAAGCTAATTGTTTGGAGAGCTCTCTCGCGTCGGCCTCATCTGCTACCTTGCTTACATCCTGTTTGAAAAGCAATTTGCCTAATCACATTCATCCTGGACGCCACCGTCGTCTAAATTCGGGACATTGATCCCGGAGAAATAACAATTTAATCTGAACGCTGATTCTGCCTTGCCTCGCCTTGCCCGTGCATCTGCCAAGCGGATTGGGCTCCGTGGAGAGAGTCACCAGAGTTGTTTCTGTAATTTTCCCGAGTAAACCCTGTGGTGGCGGGGCTAATTTTAGTGTCCTGCTGTGTGAACAGCTCAAGAATGGAGACTGCATCACAGCTCCTCTCACATGTGGAGCTTTTCTCTTTTCTTCTTATCTCTCATCTCTCTTCCCTTCTTTCAACATCAGTATTTCTATTTTACTAGTGTCTCTCCCTCTCTGAATTTCCGTGTCTTTTCTTTCCATTTCTTTCCTTGTCTTCTTTCGGACCTCTTCTTCTCTGCGTTCCTTTCTGTTGTATTTTCTCTCTGTCCCATTTGCCACTCCATCTCTCTCTCTCCATCCTTCTCATTTCCACCTCTCTGTCTCATTCTTTCCCTCCCTCGACCTGTTCTTCTTCTTCTTCTTCTTCTTCTTCTTCTTCTTCTTCTTCTTCTTCTTCTTCTTCTTCTTCTTCTTCTTCTTCTTCTTCTTCTTCTTCTTCTTCTTCTTTTTCTTCTTCTTCTTCTTCTTCTCTCTCTCTCTCTCTCTCTCTCTCTCTTATGTCTACCTCTCTGTCTCCTTCTTTCCGTCCCTCCCCCATCTCCCCCATCTCCCCCTGCCTCTCTCTCTCTCTCTCTCTCTCTCTCTCTCTCTCTCTCTCTCTCTCTCTCTCTCTCTCTCTCTCTCTCCCTCTCCTGGTCTGTCTATTGCGCAGCATGGCCCCTAATGAGTGCTTCCCTCCACTGCTGGAATGGAATGAGCTATCTTCCGTAGCTAGCCGAGAGCAGAGCTGAGGGGAGCTGAGTGGCGCTGAGCCAGGCTGGTGTGGCCCATGGGACGCTTGCCATCCCATCTCCAGCACTTTAATGGCACAGGCCCCACATCACAGCAGCTACAAAACCAAACCGGATGGGACGCTCATTAGTCGCTCAGGGTCCCAGAGGTGATGTGGGACGTAGGTGTTTGCCACTTTATTGTAAACGCTGTGTTTACTTGGCCGTGTGTCGACTTAGAGTGAAAAGGCGGATAAGGCCTTACAGTACCGTAGTTCTTTTTTTCTTTTTCTAATAATAGCTGTAGCATGCAGGATGGTTTTGTATGTATGCGGTATACTAATGACTTAACGCATGTACAGTAGGCCTAGGTCCTGTAATGAGGGGGAAAACAATAAGCTTTTTCCTCCATGCTCTCCTATAGTGCACAGACTCCACTGTGTCTTTGTAATGGGTCGTCAGCAAAATTCTTGCGATAATTAAACGTGTTGTCTTTCTTCCCGCTTTCCGCCCACCCTACCCCCTCTCCTTTTCTTTCTAATCTCTCCTCAGTCACTTCTCCTGTCTGTCTGGGAAGTACATGTGTCCAGGCGTTCCCGCGGTGATGAGCAACCTCTTGGCCAACATCAACGCCTACTTCGCCCACACCACCACCGCCACCACCAACATCTCCGCCTCTGACCGCTTCGCCGCATCCAACTTTGGGGTCAGTTGCAGAAGTCAATATTCAATGATCAATGCCATTATAAATGATGATCAATACCAATGTCAATCATTCATAAGCACTTTATTCCAAGAGGCTCTTTTCCACTGCTGGTTTTCTGGTAGGCCTACAGCTCGACACAGCACAACTCGGCCGGCACTTTTTGCTTTCCGATTGAGCTGTGTCATGCCCAATCGGAAAGCAAAAAGTGGCGGCTTAGTCGCACTGTGTCGAACTGTAGGCCTACCAGAAAACGGGCCGTGGAAAAGAGCCTAAGGAATGTTAGAATTTATAACAGAGAACAGGATGATACATGTTTAATAATAATGACAATAGTAATATGTACTGTATTTCACGTACAGTAGTTCTGTACAAACATTATATTAACAACAAGTTCACTTAATTCAATGAGTGCGATATCAGACAACAAACCAATACAAGTTTCATAATATGGCTATACTTCCGAGATATGATATGTCACATAGTCCTGTACAAATATTTCCTCAGAAGCGCTTTATTCAAATGAGTGCTATATAAGAACAAAATGATGAAATATATGAAAAAAATATATATATAACAATATTATATACAGTCCCAGGAAAAAGTTTGCACACCCTTTGAAATTTCTTACCTTTCTGTCAAAATTGGTCATAAAACATGGTCTGATCTTCCCGGAAATCACAAGAAGGAACAACCAGATTCAGCTTTAACTAATTCAACCCAAACATTTACAAGTTTTCATGTTTTCATTGGCCTAAGATGTAAACAGTCACATGACAGCAAGGCATAAGTAAGTACACCCTTGCATTCAATAAGTTAGTCACAATAACCTCAACCAGATGTATCCTGTAGTTGCAGATCAGATTAACAAAACAATCTGGATGCATTTTGTCTCCCTCTTCTTTGGAAAACTGCCCTTCTTCAGCAAGGTTTGTGGGATGTTTGGAGTGAATAGCTTTCTTGACCTCATGCCATATCGTCTCAAATGTTTTTTGTCAGAGCTTTGACTGGGCTATTCCAGAATGTGTATTTCATTGTTATGAAGCAATTCTAAAGTCAATTGCCTCTAAAATATGGGTTGTTGTCCCATTTCAGCACCCATCCTCCTGTGTGCTTCAACTGTGTGACAGACTACCTCACGTTTTTTCAGTCAAATATCTCAAACTTTTGAGTTCATTGTTCCACTGATAATAGCAAACTGACAAGGGCCTGAGGCACCAAGGCATATAACGATGCATATAATGATGTTCCCGCCACCATACTCAAAAGTGGAGATGATGTTTTGGTGAAGGTGTGGTTCTCCAGTTCTCCTCCAAACATGACATTGTGTGTTCCCCTGAACAATTCAACTTTGGTTTCAACGTTGGTCTCCAGAATATTTAGCAGTAATTATGAAGCATATAAATGCTTTTTTGCAAACCTCAAAGGTGCAGCAATGTTTTTTTGGTCAGAAACCCCATTAATTTTAGATTGGCAGAATGAACCCCATTTTTAGCTATTCTTGGTTACATCTCCACTTCTGAGTATGGTGGCGGGAGCATCATTATATGCGGCTACCTTGCTGCCTCAGGCCCTTGACAGTTTGCTATTATCAGTGGAACAATGAACTCAAGTTTATTGTGATATTTTACAGAAAAAAACGTGAGTAAGTCTGTCACACAGTTGAAGCACACAAGAGGATGGGTGCTGAAATGTGACAACAACCCATACTTTAGAAGCAAATTGACTTTAGAATGGCTTCATAACAATGAAATACACATTCTGGAATAGCCCAGTCAAAGCTCTGACAAAAAAACATTTGAGATTATATGGCATGAAGTCAAGAAAGCTATGCACTCCAGACATCCCAGAAACCTTGCTGACGAGAGGCAGTTCTCTAAAGAGGAGGGAGACAAGACACATCCAGATTGTTTTGTTAATCTGATCTGCAACTACAGGACAAGTCTGGTCGAGGATATTGCAACTAACTGAGGGTTAAAACCTATTTAATGCAAGGGTGTACTTACTTATGCCTTGCTCTCCTGTGAATGTTATAGCCTTATGGCCAATAAAACTATGATAACATGTAAATGTTTGTGTGGAATTAGTTAAAGCAGACTCTAATTGTTCCTTCTTGAGATTTCCGGGAAGATCAGACCATGTTTTACGATCAATTTTGACAGAATTGTAAGAAATTTCAAAGGGTGTACAAACTTTTTCCTGGGACTGTATACTATATGTCATGTAGTCCATTACAAACATTTCTCATATCCATATCCAATGTGCTTTCTTACAGAGAGAGAAGTTTGTGAAGCTCCTGGATCAGTTGCACAACTCTCTGAGGATCGATCTGTCAAAGTATCGGGTATGTGTGTTACGCAGGGATCATTTTGTCCTGGTATTGCTCTGTGTGCTTTGCGCAAGTAAGAATTCCCCTCAGTGTGCACGGTGCATTCTGCAATTTAATCCAGTGCGTTTATTGTGCTTGTTTTGATACCCATCGGGCTCATTCACCATGACAACTCTTATGCCATTAGGAGCGGAAAAGTGGAAATTACACTATTATACAGATTTCATCCGAGAAGTAAAACAAACAAACAAACAAATAAGCAAACATGAAGTGTAAACCTCATTACCCGTGCCAGAGAAATGCGTTTATATTGCATTAAACTGTTTGGGAGATGCAGGAGAATTGCTCCTCCGTCCTGTAATCATCACATAGTCGAAATTTACATCGAAAGCAAATAGAGCTAGATTTTATTATTCACTGTCTATTTGCTTAACCATCGACACTCTACACCTGAACACTATAAGACATGTAATTCAAAGATAATTTCAGCCATTTATAGATTCAGTCAGCGATGCTTTTAGAAAAAAACACAGCACCCATATTCCGATCATTATTGATCTTGCCCTGATTTGAAATTGCTTTGGCATGTTCACAGAGAGCAGTCGGGGGATATTAAACCTGCTTTATCGCCTTACCGCAGACCTCTGGCTTGTCGCCTTTAGTGGCAGAAAATAGCAGCGGACAGTTAAGCGACTCTGGCTTTGGCGAGGGCGAGAGCTAGCTGATGCCTGCATGGACTGAGCATCCTATAGATTTTCCCCCAGTAATGAAATTCTAGTGGGAAATTGAGTTTGCTTCTGCTTAAACAAATACAGACAGATACTTCTGAGGTACCTCGGAGACATGTGCCACACTGCATTTCTACCAGGTTGGCATTTTAGCCTTTTTTGTTTGTTTTTTTCTTTTTTTTTCTTTTGCTCTTTTTTTTCCTGCCTTCGTCCATCCGTAGGACCCAAGCAGAGCTGGCAGGAAGAGGCACGCGCCTCAAGTCTTGTCTGAGGGATTTACTGGGCTTTGAAGCCGCTGCTTAAGCATTCTTAGCAGGTTGGCTTCTTGAAGTAACACACTGTCACTCACCCGCTTGGAGTTTCATGTTGGCATCAGCCCCCTTGAGGCTGACTCGCAGTACGTATATATACGGTACAGTAGAAGCGCCTTTTAGCTCCTGTAGGCTGTGTGTATACCAGGGGTCTTCAACTTACACCTTTTAACCTGTATGTAAAATACACATACAAATACTGTAAAATAGTGTAGTACTGTAATAGTGTCCACAGACGATGCTGAGAACGCAGTTCTTCCTCATTACCAAATGTGCCATTATGCATCTTTTTGCCGCATGACTTGTGTTTACTCGCCCTGTCCCCAGGCCGTCGGAAAGCCTTTGTATTTATCTCTGTTGGAAAACATTACTGCCATTCACAACCCACACACTTGATTACTTATTAAAAAAACAAGACTGCCGAGAGCAAACCTTAGCCTGACATTCAATCTCCCTGCAGTTTTATTCATGTTGTTTGGGGCCAAAACTGTGTAAATAAACTGCTGATATGCAGAATTCTCCACCATCTCAGATTAAATTACATTAGACATATTTGTTTGTTTGTGTGTTTACAAGACATTTTCCTTCTGTAGCCACTGACATTTCGCAAAGCCAAAGTATAAACTTTTAAAAAAGTACAGCAAAATCATTATGACCACTCACATTCAAACTCCCAAAAATCATTTGCAGTAGCATGCACTCTGTATCAGTGTAAACTTATTTATAGGTCAAAGAAATCATGCAGCTACTGCATATATTTTCTCAAGATCTCTAATACGTGAAGTTGTAGCCGCATAAGGTACAGTCATGTAGGGCCACTGACAGCTTTGGTCATACCCAGGACAAAGTCATCTGAGAGGACCCTCTTCACAATGCATACAAAGTAATGACAACCCAATTCTGGGCCCCTCCTCTCCTTGGGCCAGGGACGACTGGCCTATTTGTCCCTGCTGTCGGCTTCCCTGTGTACAGTCATGTACTGTGGGTCTTTTTTAATGCTGCCACATAAATGGAGTTGGTAACATCATGCTAGAGTGAGCAGGCGGAGGGCTTCATGCCCAGTAAACATCTCCTTTCCCTGTGGCTTGTTTACAGCACACTAAATGATTATGCATCACCTGCAAGCAAATACACTGTTTGAGTGAGTTTTAATTTACAGTGTAGGAACGTATGTTCATTTATTTGTGATTATCGCAAGTCGCACATAATCAGACGTAGCGCATAGCACATCAGCCCTCCGGTTACGCCGTTTGGTTTCTGAGTATTTTATGATGTGAAAGGAAAGTGTGGCCAGAAAGTGTGGCCGGCTTTCCAATTTGCGCCTTATTGAGGCGGAAAGGAGTAAGAAGGAAAGGAGCCTTAAGGAAAAGAAGCACTGACTTCAAATTGCAAGCTCATGATTCATTTTATTCTTAAATACATTGTGTATTTTGTCTGGTAACACTTTTTTAGGGTTCAGACGTTAGCCACGAATACATGTCTTAACTGAAATCAATCATTTGTTAGGCATCTTTTCAGAAATGTCTTGCTCACTGCCAATAAGGACTTTATTAATGATATAATCCTAATAAGGTCCTAATAGACCCTTGATTTTTCTTCACATGTTTCATAAGTATATATATACAGACAGTAATTAGTGTATTAGTGTGTTGGTGTATTGGGGGCTAACCCTAAAATATGTATTAACCCATTGATGCCTGATGTTGCGTTGCGCAACATTGGCCCTGGCGCCTGGAGCTGCATTACGCAACATTCAGGCTCATGAGATTTGAGACAACTTTATTAAAAATCTCTGTTTGTTTGAGATGAATGAACACATACTAATGAAAGAAGAGGATCTTAGCATTTAAATGGAACATAGTGCATATTTTTTGTGCTTCAGAAGCTGAGATATTTAGGTTTTTATAGGCTGAGGGCAGCTTTTCCTAAAAAGGACTCAGGCATTCAGCACCCTTTTTTGCAGGTGCCTTAGGCGTCAATGGGTTAATGCCTAAAGTTAAATGTTATTGTCATTGTATTTATTGGTATATTTCCTTGTTTTCCAGGATAACTTCCCAGCCGGCAACCCTGAGCGCCTGCAGGACCTCAAGTCCACAGTGGACCTGTTAACCAGCATCACCTTCTTCCGGATGAAGGTACGGTTAATTGCCACGTTGTTACCATACCTATTAACTACGTATGTGCTAAACAACACGCGCCCAACACTTACAGGGTTGGATTCAAGAGTCTTTTTTATACACCTTAGTACCACGACCACCGCCCGTTTCAACAGGTTTTTTGTGCTACCACAGGATTTCCGGTCTGCTACTTCCTGTTAGGCTGCCCATAGCCCCTCTGAATGATTTAGCACTAGCAACTGCTACCCAAATAGTAACCTTGTAACTGTGGATAATAAGGTGGATAGCCAGATCCTTATCGGGCCTATCTGCCGTCAGCGCGTCAGCTATGCGCCCAATTCCGCCGATAACAGCCTTAATTGCCTGTTCATGATGGCTCCCCCCATTGCATGTGTCTTTTTTTTCGTGTGTCCGTCATTGATTGAGGTCAGTGGTGCCTCTGTCTCTCCCTCGCTCGCCCTGCCCGCCAGATTTAATGCCGGCAGGTGAAGGAGAGTTTAAGACCTGCAGTGAGTAAGAGGAGGGGAAACACAGCAGTACGTCCGCTCGGGTTAAAGCAAAAGATTGAATTAGTGTGGGAGGTACAGCTAATACTATTTGGTGCCTCCGCTCCATTCACTCTGTCTCTTTTTAATATACTGTACCGTACAGTCTGGTAGTGTTTAAGTCAGCAGATGTTCCTTGGCGAAACAACACTAATGTTTTGTTGTCTACACAGATTAGAGCTGAGAATGAGAGCGAATGTATAGCCAAATCTGCTGGATGTAGTTCCCTGCCCTGGGTTCTTATATATGCACAGCTATCTCTGTTCTCCCTCTTATTGGTATGGATGAACATCCTGCTGTTGTAGTCTGAAACATTAGTTTACTCTCCGATGCTTTTACACGGAGGTCTATCTAGGAAAGCATCGCCATAGCACGAATATTTGTATTCTGCTGCAGTAGTACAATGTCAGGGAACTCGCCATAGGCTTTCACTTTCCCTTGATTACATTTTCTAGCAACCATTCAGTGAATAGCTATTCAAAGCAATAGGTTTAAAGTTCACAGTGTACACCCACTGTGAAGTGAATGTATGTCTGTGGAGGGTGTCCAAGCTCTTTTGCATAAAATAAAAGAGCCCGTTCCACCAGGCTAGCAAACCTCAGCAGCACCAGGCATGAAATGTGTTGTCAGTACTGCTCTCTGTGCTAGTTTAGGCTAATTTACAGTATGCTAGATATTGGCTATTACCCTAGCTGACTTCTCAGAACAATTTTAATTTTCATCCATTATCATCGTTGGGATGTCAGCAAAAAGGTGCATTGCGGCTTACAAAGCTGAGTTGCTATGGGCCTTCTCTTCTCTCTCTCCTGTCGCTTTAATGATGGCGAATTTATCTGTTTGGTTTCCTGTGGTATTTTGTATTTGGTGCCGTGATTTTATGCCTCTCCCATGTTTCCTCCACTCTGCTATAAAAAATGTTGGCAGGTCTTTTTAAGACATCACAACTCAAAAACGGACGGAAAATAGATGATTAATAAGGCTATACACCAAAACAATGAAGTGATGTGAGTTTTAAGGAAGACCTCAGTGGTGCTTACGTTGCAGGCCCGATGTCACAATATGATGACAAAAGATATTCACACAGACAAAGATAAGCACTCATTGGGGATGTTTGCTAGACTGGTGTGTATGTATTGTCTTGTGTTTCTCAGGATTTAGCACTGTATAATTCACAAGGAATGGGAATGGAGGATATTTGACAGTCTAGTTTATGCTCTCTCTCTCTCTCACTCTCACTCTCACTCTCTCACACACACACGCACACGCACACGCACACGCACACACACACGCACACGCACACGCACACACAATTCAAAAATCAACTAAGTCCAATACCTTAGTGTGGTGAGATGATAGTCTTCTATGCCATTGGAATCCTTTTTAATTTATCACTCAGATGTTCAGCACAGATCAATAAGGGATCGTGAAAAATTATCCATACCCAATAGTATGTGTAAACAGTAATTGATTTTTTTTTTCAGTCTTTTGGTGAGTTTAATTAACTCTCTTCTGAGCAGACTGTAACGCATTATAACTTTACGCACGCTCATCCCAGGGATATGTGGAAAAACAGGACAGTCATTGATTTTGTTTTTATTTGCTTAGCCATGAAAATTATGCACAGTCTTATGCTTTCTTTTGATTGCACTTGGTGCTGTACCTTTGCTTCCGCATGAGCAAACACAGAAATGAAGGATTGCGGGGTTTGTGGCGATGTGCAGCACGGTTACGCAACACTGTGCGCCGGCTTTTTGTCAGCTGCGAGTATATACGCACTGTAGCCTATGTGTCGGTATGTCTGTATGTGCTCATTCCCCCGTGCTGTATAAAAATATGCCCCTTTCGCTCTGTCAGTGGCTTAATCCTCTCGCTGCTCACATACGTACAGCAGCATGTTTGTGTGTTAGGTAATCTAAAATAAGCCCCCCTCCACCCCCTGCCTCCAAACCTCCCACTATACTCCTCTCCGCCTGGCCGCCATGGCTTTGACAGACAGGATGTATAAGAGTACTTCGGTCATGCATGTCTAACATGGCAGCCATGGCCCCTCCCACCGCAGAGAGAGAGAGGGAGAGAGAGAGAGAGAGAGAGAGAGAGAGAGAGAGAGAGAGAGAGAGAGAGAGAGAGAGAGAGAGAGAGAGCGTGCTTGGCTCGGAGGCAAGGCGAATGAAAGCCCACGCTGTCACAGCCCATTATGGCCGCTGAGGCATGGAGCCACAGCCGTAGTCGGGCCTGTCACATGCACGGGCCCCAGCACACACAAGGGTGGCCAACACCCATCACTACACTACACCCTACCAAGGCCTGCTATTTCCTTAGTGAAGAGCGTGTGTAGAAAAGCGCATGGCAAGATGATGAGAAAACATGCTAATAGACACTATACACGATTAACCCCTTAGCGCAGAGCCTATGTTATAAACTTACTGTCATCAAAATTGTAATGGCTATGTCTTAATCTGTTACTTAAGGCTCTCAGTAATGTCATAGCAATGTTGTTATAATGTAGTTGAGTATTTTCAGCAAACTGTGAATAGGCCCGCCGGCAACCCCATCTGAAGTAAGAGACTACTTGCAGTGGAAAACAAACTAATGCACACCACAATGTAAAACACACTATAAGAAAACATGCAGCGCGAAGCACAATACAAAGCTACCAGCGATGTGCAACACAGAACACACCACAAGATTACGTACTTTGAGAAAAGACTAATACACAAGAATACTGCAATGTAAAGCCCAAGAAGACCTACAATACGAAATACAATACAACAAACCCTACAAATGGGAATCACAGTAGGTGTGTAACACACCACAAGATAGCCCACAATGAAAAACATGCTAATACACATGATTACCCACAATGTAAAACACAATGCGAAAGTCACTACAAAAAAACCCTACAATGGGTTACATACTAGAAGGTGTGCAACACGGGCCAAATGATTGCCTACAGCGATATAGAATCTATATTATAGATGCTGCAGTATTGCCTACACTAGCTGTCTAATGCGTTACCTGACATTTAGACACGTGTTTGACATTTCTACATCAGCATTTTGGGGGATGTACTGAGTTTCTGGGTGCTAGTTGTATGGCCAAACCAGACCGATGGCTGAGAGACATGTTATTTTTTCTTGGGGAAAGAAACACAATAAGATTGTCTCCCAATGTGATGCTCATATAGCTGCAGCTGTCTGTGTTCTGTCATCTCTTGACATTTAGACAAATGCACTCGATAGCATCCTCTTGTCCTGAGATTGTGGTTTTGTAGGAGGGGTGGGCCTTTCAGATGCTGGCAGCCCAACACACATGACTGAGCTCTTCAATTGTCTCTCAGAAATTGAAACACACTACAAAGATTGCCTGCACTACAATCTGATGCTCAGATTGACGTTGTGTGTGCGGTGTCTTGACATCCAGACAAACTGATATTTCTTCATAAGCTTCCATTGAAGGTGTTTTTCATACTGGCCTGATGATGTATGCCAGAGAGGAAAGACTCTACTCTACTCTACTCTACTCTACTCTACTCTACTCTACTCTACTCTACTCTACTCTACTCGACTCCACTGCACTCTCTTCTGTTCTATTCTATTCTATTGTATTCTATTGTATTGTATTGTATTGTATTGTATTCTATTTTATTTTATTTTATTCTATTCTATTCTATTCTATTCTATTCTATTCTATTCTATTCTATTCTATTCTATTCTATTCTATTCTTTACTCTGCTCTACACAGTGTTCTCCTGTCTGAGTCTGTGTTGTGCTCTCTGCAGGTGCAGGAGCTACAGAGCCCTCCTCGTGCCAGCATGGTGGTGAAGGACTGTGTGCGCGCATGCCTGGACTCCACATACAAATACATATTCGACAATTGCCACGAACTCTACAACTCCATGCTCGATCAGGTAAGACAGCAGTGCTTCAAATCCTCCTGCATTTTCCTGACCCTCCGAGCAATCTCACATCACTCCAAACTCATACATTTCAGTGCTGTATCGCCCCCTTTTGTTCTCTGTGATTCCTAATAATTTAGAGGGTCTAACCCCCATTATCAACCAAATCAAATGCTTGACGGTCGTCACTGAAGCCTCTATTTAGCTACTCAGATATTACCATGCAAGTACTGTAGGCAGTCTGTCATTCCATCATTGGTTACAGATCAGCTGGCCCGTGTTAGTTCCGGAACGTTCCATGTATTCTATGTATAATCCCACACCCACATCACAGGATTATCTACCCAGCTGTAGCCTACACACTGTGGTTGCCGCGAGCCAGTTGTGTATCTGATTTATTCGTGGTATTGACACCCAGGCATTGAACCATGATAGCATGTTAATGAGCTTGCTACTCCTATTTACTCCCACTCTACCCCCAGAGACTAGAACTGCATTGGTCCCACACCAGCTTGATTGTGTGTGATTGCTTCAGACATCGTATTGCAAAGTACAGTGCAATGAATATGCATGCCATGAGTAACAAGCAGGTATACATTAGAACAGGGATTCTCAACCCTTTCCAAATTGGAGCCCACTTGAAATTTTCACAAATGTCCAGGGCCTTCCTCTGACCCAATACACAATACAACTCAGATAGTACACTGCAATACACACAAATATTTATTTTCAGAAAATGATTTTGAGGCCCACTTGGAATGCCT
The DNA here is from genome assembly GCF_034702125.1 of Engraulis encrasicolus. NCBI lineage: Eukaryota > Metazoa > Chordata > Actinopteri > Clupeiformes > Engraulidae > Engraulis > Engraulis encrasicolus. Next base: position 49,143,835 of record NC_085878.1, read on the forward strand.
TCAGGCCCACAGTTTAAGAATCACTGCATCAGAACATCATTTAACATTTCTAAAAAGCACCTCTCCACCTAAAGTGTGTTTAGGCCCTGCCTATGAAGTATCGCCTTTGATTTTTTTTTCTTCTCATAATTACACTCAAATTGGGTTTTTGTACTCTGACTACTTAAAGCTTTGGCTTTAGCTGCAGCTGAGGTCTGCCCTGTAATGACTAAATACCTTAACTCACCAGAGTGTGAAACAGAGAAAAAACATCTTTAAAAAATCTGTTCTGCATTGCGCTTAGACAATCTCATTAAACATACAAAACAACACAATTGACTCACTATATTATTACACACAATGAAGCTGATAAAGTTTATTGTTCCAAAAGCAAGAATGACTAATTTTCACCACTAAATGGGTTGTTGCATTCATCTTATTTTAGGCAGAATCATGCATCAATACACTTCCGTACACAAAATATAAATGGAATTAATGACTGTACAGATAACACCAGGACGCCGTGGGTTTACGTAATGCATAAAGATTATTAATTATGCACTTGATTGAGTTAATTTCTGTGAGAGAATGTGTAAGCAAAGCACCCCTTTGTACCCAATTTAAGGAGCTGTTTATTCTGTGTGTATTAAAAGTATTTGCAAAGGTGATTGCAAGAGCTATGGCACATTAAAAGTACGTACTATGTGCCATGGTGGTTGCAAGAGCTATGGCATCCTTCATGTTTGAAGAAGGGTTATGCTGCAGTCCATACTGTGGAGCTCGGTGTGTTTACTAATGTGAAACAGCTTGTGTGAGTCACCCAGAGGTCTAGAACAAAGGCAAACATACATATGCTGTACGTTTGCAGGGGAAAAAAAGTCTTATAAGGCAGTAACCCAGGGATCAGCAATGCATTTGTCTGAAGAGAAAAGTGCAATTCACGGGTCAGGGTGGTGGATACACAGGGCAAATACACACTTATTTACACACACACACACACACACACACACACACACACACACACACACACACACACACACACACACACACACACACACACACACACACGTATGCAGGCATACAGCACACACACACATACGCACACAGGCGCACACACACACACACACACACAGGCGCACACACACACACACACACACACACACACACACACACACACACACACACACACACACACACACACACACACACACACACACACGCACACACATGCATACACATGCACAGACACACTACTTCAAACACAGATGACATGTTCATGCACGCATCGATTCACATACTGTAGATAAAGGCACTCAGGCATATACTATTCACACACACACACACACACACACACACACACACACACACACACACACACACACACACACACACACACACACACACACACACACACACACACACACACACACACACAATACCATCATTACAGCAGCACATGCTTGCATACCAGTTCTCACTGCTGGTATCATGTCACGTTAGGCAGTCTTGCTCTCTGATTGAACAAACCATATTGGATTATGTGCAAGTAAAGCAAGCACTAATTCAAGATTATACATTTCTGCATGACCAGTGGACAGCATTACTGTCCTTTCAAATTACATCAATGCCCTCCACTGCAAAGACTAGCACGTGTGATGGCCAGCTAGCGGAGTGAGGCGTGGAACGTTAGTATACCTCCTTCCCGAAGCCTCATACAGTATCGGTAGCGCTGGGCTAGCAGACTGGTCCTTTAGCGCTGCAGTAGCGTGCTGTGACTCACATACCCGAACCAATGCATTGGTGAGGTGCTGAGTTCGAGACTCCGAGGGGGGACAGACTGCGCAGGAACACCTCAGTTTCACATGCTCGGCCATGCCAGGAAGCCCTGACAGCCCCACCCCACACTGGCTATGCCGAGCGCCATGGTACTGCAGCAACAGGCTTCTGGCTGGGTACGATTTCACTGAGCAGTGGATCAGAAAAATTATGAAACTGCTTCACACTAACCATTTCGCTTTTGCTTTATTAACAGTGTTTCAGACTAGACCTTCATCCGGTGTGCAAATAGTTTTTTTTTCTGATTAGTGGCCTATATGTCATATCCAACACCTGCCAGATGAAGCGTGTGAAAAAATAACAAGTTGTACTAAGCAGTGGATGAATGCATACAGAGCTGCAGAGATCTGAGGTTGTGGTACACTTTAACCACAAGTCCAATGGAACTGTGTGAGGAGAGAGAGAGGGGGGTGGAAGAAAGTTGTGAGTATATGTTCATATTTGTACTGTATGTGTGAGACAAAGAGAGAGATAGAGAGAAAAGAGATTGTGAGTGACAAAGAGAAGGAGTGTAGTGGCACAGAAAGAGGGGGAGATAGGGTTAGGAAGTGTGTGTGTGTGCGTGTGTGTGAAAGAGAGAGAGAAAGAGTGAGAGAGAAAGAGAGAGAGAGAGATCATGAGAGAGAGCGAGAGAGAGAGAGAGAGAGAGAGAGAGAGAGAGAGAGAGAGAGAGAGAGATCATGAGAGAGAAAGAGATCGGGTGTTGTGACACAGAAAGAAAGGGAAGATAAGGACGGCAAGCGTGAGAGAGAGAGAAGGAGAGAGAGAAAGGGAAAGAGAGTGTGATTGAAATGACAGGCTTCTCTGTGCACCTCGTGTCTTTACGCATTAATCAATGTCCCCTCTGTATGACCACGCTCGCTCTGTGTGTACACAAATATGGCTATGTACAGCTCCCATGTGTGGGCGTATAATTCGCATGTTTGTATGCGTTTTTCATGGTTCATGGCTATTTTTTGAAAAGCCATTTAGGTATTTCTGTCCATGGCATTGCTTTTTCTTTTTTTCTTTTTTTTATTTCTGCATATGTACCTATATCTTGTCTAATTAAATCTATATTTTGCATGTCAATGTTGTATGTTGCTGAGGAAGATGCCTGAGGCGATCATGACCACTTAACTATTTTTGGGATCGTGGATTGCTGAAACATCCATACAGATTGCCAGTTTTGTTCCTTAAAAAACATATACAACATCAGTGTTGCCTCTCAACAGTTAACTGAACAACAGCAATATTCCGCAGATCAGATGATCACTTGGTCAACAAGAGGCTTAACATGAATAATATTCTAAATCTCTACATCAGTGTTTCCCAACCAGGGGTACGTGTACCACTAGGGGTACGCGAGCACACCTCAGGGGGTACGCGGAAAAATGTAATAATAGCAAATATATTGAGTGTGGTCACATTGGGATTGACTAACAGAGCATGTGTGAGGGCGAGGGGGTACTCATCATATGACAAAATGTCTTAGGGGGTACGCAGGACAAAAAAGGTTGGGAAACACTGCTCTACATGATGATGAGCAAGATGGAAATGACGTTGACAATATTTATTGTTATATACATTATGTATTTTCTTTCCCAGAAATGCAACCCTTAATGTGACCTCTGAGGTCATCTATCAGAGAAATAGTAAACAGTTAGATGCATTTGCCGCATTAGACAAAAGGGCACTGTGGTACCGCATTGTATGCATCATTCATGATAAGTCTTTGAGTGGCGCCACATCTGGCCATACCCAAGCAGTACTAGCATGCAGTGAGATATTAAAATCAGAGGCAGCAATATTTTCCCATAACCTCATGGTAATCCTTAGTGTAGGTGACCAGTGCAATTGCAATTTTGCCACTGCTACCATCCACAAGCACAACACCAGTGACACTTTACGTTCTTGCGGGCCGTAATAGGGCACAATAAATTGCACAGCTGAATAATAACAGTCACTGGGCTGCCATTGTGTCGACAGCCTCGGGGGCTGTTTGCAATTACGCTGGCTGAAAGATAGATGCTCTCCCTAATTACGCCACTGTCTAAAATGTAGTAATCCAGTTAATCAAAGTTAGGCCTGCTGTCAGCGAGGAGAGGAGAGGAGAGGAGAGGAGAGGAGAGAGAAAACCTTCTTTCGCTCTTTCGTTACAGTACCTATTCAGGTCTCACCCCCTTACCCATCACTGTGTAGTGTTGAGTGGAATTATTTTTTGCATCAGGCAGGCGGGCGGACAGGCAGGCAGGGAGATGGGCAACGTGAGAGGAAGACGGGAAAGCAAGCAGGCAGGGAGACAGGCAGGCAGATAGGTAGGTAGGAAAGGGGGTAGGCAGGCAGACAGACAGACAGACAGACAGGGGAGGAAACAGGCAGGCACGCAAAGAGGCAGACAAGCGGCCAGCCAACCAGCCAGGCACAGAGTAAAAATGGGGTGTTATTTCCAGAGTAAAGTTATGTAACTCCAGATAGACTGGTAGAGTATTTACAACACTGTGGAGAGTTGAATTATTCAATAAGTCAATAATTCAATAATCAGTGTAGTCAGTAGTCAGTGTTAAATTTTGCAGATGGCCAGTGTAATTTTAACTCTAAAGCAAAATGATTACCCACCCACTCCGCCCCAGGTGCCACCAGAGGTTTTTTCACATTCCAGTGCTAATATTTACAGCACTGAGTAGAATTAACTTTGAAATTGTTACACTGACCAAAGAGTAAAATTAAAACTATTTTGGAGTAGGATCAAATGTCATCTTAAACAGAGTTAATTTGACCTCTTTACAATGAGTTATAATTGCAGGGATATTTTGACTGTGCAGGCAGGCAGGTAGGCAGCCCTGGTAACCTTGCTCAGCTAGTGGCCCCAGCAGGGAGCCCGTATGGTGCTGTAGGAGCTGAGCTGATGGAAAGAGCTGTATTGGCACTTGGTCCCAAAGGGAAATGATGGCGGTGCTTTCACTAGCCACCAGACAGGCAATGGACCCTGTGCAGTAGTAAAAAGCCACTCACTCCCCTTGCTCCAACCCCACCCCCGCCTCCTCCACATACCACTGCACCGCATCACACCACCACACTACCTCAATCCACCCTGCCTCCCCCTTCACATACCACTGCACCGCATCACACCACCACACTACCTCAATCCACCTCTCTACTCACAGCCACCATGGGTTCATTGTCTGACACCCTCCTCCCCTACCCAACCACCCATGCACGCACACACACACGCACATGCACAAACATATACACACACACACACACACACACACACACACACACACACACACACACACACACACACACACACACACACACACACACACACACACACACACACACACACACACACAGTCACATAACTCAAACAGCTTATACGGTAGACATACAGTACACACACCCTCATCTGCACATGAAAGGAGGCATGTTACGCAACAAATATGGACCAAAAAGGAAAAGGAAGGAAGGAAGCACTTTAAGCTCTCAGCAGGGTTTGTGTGTGCGTGTGTGCGTGTGCGTGTGCGCATGCGCGTGCGCGTGTGTGTGTTAGTTTAGACTGGGGTTTAATTGAGCCGCAAAGCTCTTCAGGAAGTGGTCAAATTTTACACACAAAAACAACAAAGAAAGAAAGTGATGGATGGAGGGAGGTTAGAGGAGGTTGGAGGGGGGAGAGAGTCCTTGGGTGGAGGCACATGGTGGGGGCTTCAGTACTATTGAAGCTGTATGTTTTGGTGATGGGGAGTAGGCAGGGACAGATTATGACGCCATGGACCCCTGGACCAGACAAGACTGGCCCCCTCTCCATGGCATCGCAAGGTTCCAAAAGATTAAGATGTTAACGATCCATTGTTGGGGATTTTGGTGTTTCTCCCTTGGTAAAATGTGAAAATACAGTATAAAAAGTGCAATTTAAACACAGTATGAGAATACAAGTGTAGACCTATAATAATTAGGTGTTTTTTGTAGTGCAGGGGCTTGGGCTTCAGCAGGGCCCCCTTGGCTCTTGGGCCCCTAGGCCTGGGCCCTGTAGGCCTGTGTAGTAATCTGTCCTTGGGAGTAGGGAGGGAGTGCTGCTCATTCTATCAAGCGGAGGTAGTAGTGGTAGTTGTGCTAGCGGCATTACATGCTCTCTTTCTCTCTCCAGTGGCAAGAATCCTACGCACAATGGTTTTTATGCGGCGCCCCCCTGAAATAGAAAACCTATAATGCTTTGGATGGAAGCCAGAGTAGAAATAAAGCAAGAATTTGTGCAGGCTGGCAGGTATTGCCTTGCGTGAACAAAGGGGAGCCATCCTCCTACATCCTACATAAACTCTGTGTCAGAGGCCGCACAGTTGACTGAACCTAGATGACTGCTACAGGAGTTAACGAGATGGTGAAATGGTTTAGCTTAGTATCTATCTATCTATCTATCTATCTATCTATCTATCTATCTATCTATCTATCTATCTATCTATCTATCTATCTATCTATCTATCTATCTATCTATCTACTGTATCTATCTTTTGTACAGTATCTCTCTCTCTCTCTCTCTCTCTCTCTCTCTCTCTCTCTCTCTCTCTCTCTCTCTCTCCTCATGTCTCCATTATTATTTCTCTCTGAACGCATTAACTACCCATAATTGCAAGCACAATTATAGAAACAGTAATTTTCGAATATGCTGGCTGTTCAAAGGCATAATGATTGGCAGGCAGTGTGAAATATCGCCTTGTTTAACTAGCGGTAGCAGCAGCAGCAGCAGCAGCAGCAGCAGGAATTGTTTGCCTGGTCTGTTTATATGCTAGCGTGTCTTATGAGAGAACATGGCTCTGTACTTTGCCAGTGGGGCTTTGCTGCACTGCCCACACAAATGTCTTTTTTAAGCAATGTCAACACAAATACACCTCAACGCTGATACATGTTATGCAGGATGAGGGGGGTTTTTCTCTGGGCAAAGCCACGGTTTCATTATGTGCCTTCCCACATCACACAGAGCAGGGCTAAGAAGACGAGGTGGCCCGTTGTCACGAACCAGCAATCACGTGCCGTAGCTTCATGCTAGTCAGTCGTGCTGTAGCCCCGTGATTCTGTAGGCCAGGGCCCACTGGTGGGCCGTGAAGGTATTCCAAGCAGACCGTGAAATCATTTTCTTAAAAAAAAAAATCGACATAATATTTGTGTGTGTATGCTTGTTGTTGACTATTTATTTGAGTTATATTGTTTATTGAGCCGTGGACATTTCTGAACATTTTAAGTGGGCCCCAACTTGGAAAAGGTTGCGAACCTATTCTGTAGCCTATCTATCAGTCAGTGAAGGTTCAGCTGCCTGGCGTTTAATTTATTTAATGGCCGCTCTGAAAATGAGCACAGCGTGGTAATGGCACAATTAGGGACTCAGGATTGGCTGTGTTTCCTTGAGGGGCGCAGGAGTGCGGCTGTGCTTCCCGAGGTGGCTGTGCTGCTGCTGAGTCATGTTGGAGTGTGTGTGTGTGTGTGTGTGTGTGTGTGTGTGTGTGTGTGTGTGTGTGTGTGTGTGTGTGTGTGTGTGTGCATATGTGTGGGCATGGATGCAGGGCCACTGACAGCTTTGACCCAGGCCGGGCCGGAGCAAAGTAATCTTAAAGGCCCCCCACCACCACTCATCCCATATACAATGTCATGGGGACCCAATTGTGGGCCCTCCCTCTCCCTGGGCCCGGGGAAACTGACCCCTTTGTCATCACTCTGTTGTCATCCCTGTTGGGGAGGATCAGGCGGTCAGCCACGTGGCTGGTGACAGCATCGGGGGTGAGGCCACATCAGCTCCCATGGGCCAACGTGTACTGACGCGTACAGTACAGACGTGTCATCTTCCACTGCCCTGCTCGCTCTCGCCAAATTAACCCTTTCATGTTTTTTCATGCATTTTACAGCAATGCACGGTGCCAAACAGCAGGACGGTAACCCTTTGCTATAGTGGAAACAAGCGTGAAGAGCCAGTACATTAACCCTTTTGGTTGAAGCAAGCAGTTGTTCAGTGGATTCCAGTGGGAAAATGGTTGGTTAGTGAAAGGGTTAATTTAGCTGGGGTTGTGAAAATGATTATAGTTGGGTGGCAGTAGCAGGCCATGCTGAAATCATGCAGAGATTGACAATAAATTGTTTTATGCACAATGCTCTACCATTGATCATTGTATCGTTAGGTATGATAAACCTGTATTGCAAGGTTTCCGCATGCAACAGCAAATATACATGTAAATGCTTTCATTTTACAGTGATGCCATTGGTAAATTTACACTTATAGTCCAGCGCCACATATTTGTTATAGCAGTTCACTGATGTTAATTGGCAGATTACTAGAGTTAATTGGGTAATGATAATTGACTCATGTTAATTAGCATATAGTAGGAGTTCATCAGTGAAACAATGAGTGCACTTGCAGAAGTAGCTGATTTAGAATATACGTAGAGTATTAAATTAGCTTCTAAATGAACCATGACCGCCCACAGTACGTTAGTCAAACAGCATTTGACTAAAGCTATTGTGACTGTAACGGATGCTAGCGCAGCACGGCTAGACCTTTTTTCACATGATGTCAGACACCTTCCATTCAATGAGTATGCAGCAGGAGACGTGACATCCGGTGGCATAGACATGATCTTACACCCCAACTGTTTTATTTTTAAACAAATAGTCGTTCTTCCTGCTTTGCTTCAAAACAAACCTTGTTTGAGGTACGTCCTGTAGATGTGAAAAACACTAATTGCTGTAATGTCATGGGTTTTAGACTGGGTGTGAACTAATCAGGAAGGCTTTGCCTTTTTGAGGTTGGAAATGCATATCCCCAAAATCAAGATAATATAGCCATTGTTTAACTTTAACATGTGTAGTTGTATTCTAAAAGCCTAGGATGGGGTATTCAAGGGTCAGTGAAGTCAATGCACATCCATTCCGTACGTGTAGCCTTCATGAGCTGAACTCCTTTTGGCACTGACCATTTCCAACCACTTACGTGTTGGAGAAGATTGTCTGATAGCCTCTGAGCGTTTAATTATTTTGAGGTTGTATCAATGCAGCCCCCCCGCAACTGATCAATACAAGAGTAGCTTATATGCGTCGATGTATCAGAATATGTCAGAACACAATCAGTGGGAGAGTAACACCCCTCTACTGGTCAATACAGGAGAAGCCATCATTATATATCAGGATATATCAGGACATTATCAGCAGGAGATTTACACCCCAGTCCTACAGTGTAGTTGTAAGGCTACTCCTAAATGGATGATGGGATGTGTTATCTGTGCTCACATGCTGCAGCTCTACTCTACACCTCACCTGGCTCACTGCTGCTGCACCCTGGGCTGGACCAAGATGACTCCCAGGCTACAGGTTGCTGCAGGCCCCCCTGGAAGGCAAATATTGTGACAAAATTACATAGACATGTCTTAATTATGAGCAAGGAGTTAAGGATAATATGCCTGCCAACTTTGGGGAGTATTTACAAGGTTTATGACTGTACTCGACACGACAGATGCATTTTTCAATATCACATCTTACCATAATTCTGCAATTTTTGACCTTTGGCCAATCGGGGCCCGCCTGGCAGGTGGGGGCCCTTAGGCTGCAGCCATATATAGCCTGTGCGTTAATCCGGCTGGCAGGGCCGCTTTAGTTTCAGTTGGATCCAGGAC